>NC_081410.1:611317515-611617515 GCF_030272615.1 Cryptomeria japonica | reverse complement strand
TCATATATCGTTGGAAAGCTAGTTTTGCTATCTCTACCATGGTACAAGTCAATATATCTAATTTTGTCATTTATTATCATTTTTTTCTTATCTTGAAGTCAACCCTTGTTTTTGGGCTCCTAAGCTCATGATTGTTTTCCATGGTCTGTGATTTCCATCATTCTTGTGGCATTGGAAAGGTATTAAGGAGCTCTATCATTTTATCCATGCACTTTTTTCAAATTTAACCCCAAGTACTATCTATTGAGTTTTTGCAATTTGTGGCATTTTCTTGATAACTTGGACATCCTAATTTTTGGATAGGTACTATCTATGGGGGCTTCATTTTTAGTTTCTTATCTTATTTGGATGTTTCTACAATCATGTGTTGGTTCTATCTTTGATATTTTAGAGAATTGTCATAGTTTATAATGGGCTTTTCATTTCATCCTTCTTTGATCATCTTGAAGAGAGGGAACTACAAACAATGGAGGATGGCATTATCACTCAACTTAGATGGCTTCATACTTCCCTATCCTTATAAGTATAATCACAATCCCCTCATGTAGAAACAACCATAAAACTCTTTCTCCTCTATGTAAAGCACTAAAGCATTAATATCATATTTGTTAACATAAGACAAGAGAAAGAAGAATCTCAATAAGATGCTAAATGGTGTCATTAATATCACACCAATTCCTATGATGATATTAAATGTCACACAATTTATTTGGTTTCAATATCACTCTAGATCACATATCTTTTGGGAGAAGGATGAATTTTAGTTCCAACTATTGGAGCTAATTGATCAAGATAAGACTACGCCTTACTCTTTTCCATATAGTAGACCAATAGTCCTTAAAAAAAGATGGTACACAATACATTTACATTGAATATTGCACACTCAACAAGATTATAGAGAAAACCAAGTATCTCCTTTATGTATAAATGCCCTCTCAAACTAGCTTCATGGTGTATAATACTTCAATAAGATTAACTTCAAGCTAGGATATCACTAAATACTAGTCCATATTGAAGATACATGGAAAAGTGCTTCCAAAAATAAAGAGGGACTATATGAATGGATTTTTATACCTTTTAGTCTAATAGACATACTAGCAAAATTTGTGTGCTTAACAATTGACATATTGTGTTTATTTTTTTGTAATTATATGACTAGTTTAATTTGTGTACATGCCTCCTCTCATAGACTAGTGTGGGTAGTTTATTTTGTAGGTCTCTAATATGAGGCAAGGGAATACATTTTAGTTGTTCAAGATATAAATCTATTGTGTTGATGTTAGTTCTTTAAGGAAAGGGCATTGAGTCACTTGATACTATTCTTTATCCCTTAATGATGAATATTTTTGATAGCATAGGGTTGTCATTATGTCAAATAAAGATATGGATGGTAATGATAAAGATCTAGGACTACTACAATAATACCTTATCATTATTATGTTAATAATCAAAATAACTATTGGATACTTGAGTTGTTAATTGGTGAAATCATATTAACTTAGATGAAAGCATATATGTTTTCATCCTTATAGTCTTATAATTTACTTTTATGTTGTTGTGGTTAATATTATTTTGTAGAAGTTACCTTGAATAGACAAATGGTACTTTCATCTCATGTAGTTATTAAATAAAATACTTTCACATTGGTTACAATTCATGGTAAGGAGCAAGGTTTATGGGAATGCGGCTTATTTCCATCTATTTTTATGCACCCTACATATGTTTTGATATTAGTAACTTGTGTTAGAATTATGAGAAATTCTAGTGGGCTATCGTTAAGGGATATGTCTACTTGAAGAACTTAAGGTCTGTGGTTAGATAAGGCATACGTACTTCTTTGTGTAGTGGTGATATTCTAGATTATATCATGAGTTGTAATTGAAAATTGAGTTAAAGGTATATATAGTTGGCTTAGCTCATCCTTTTTATTGGGTTACCAAGGTATAATTATGAATGAGTAAAATTAGTTGTCTATTAGAGTCCACAAATGACCTTCTACTTGGCACTAAACTCGATTACATTATCTCCCTATGTATTACACTACTATAACCATGTGCCCATGAAAGGAAGATCCCATTTGAAAAATATGGAGCATAAGAGAGCCTATATGACTACATGATGCAAGAGCATCTAAGTAGTTCATCCAGTTGGAACCGTTAGTAGTGGAGTTTCTTGGAGATTGTTGTGTTTCTTCATGTTTGAGAATTTAGAGTTGTGGATTTAGATTTAGCATCTGGAGATTGTTGTCTTAAAAATATTCGAGATTCATGGCATTTGGATTTGATTTTGATGAGATATCGATTCCGGTATTGGTCTGGTGTTGGTGTGTTCTTACTAGTTGGTCTTGCAGTATGTGGAGTGAAGAATAATTGGTTTGCAGATGATTTCTGTAACTTGTGGATCATTGTTTTGGACCTGACCGATGTTCCTTGAGGTCCGCACGAAGTTCTAAGCATTATTGGAGGTGTTCTTGGTGATTTGGGCCGACATATTATTGTTTGCACATTTCATTATGAACCGGTGGATCTTTGGCTGACTTGGTTTAGCTGTTGTTGCTTGTGGATGGTATAAAGAGGAAGATAGGAGATTTATTTGAAACGATTGAGGTCTGACAAAGAAAAGATTTAGAACAGATGTAGTTTCTGGAGAGATTCTGGTCTGGGGGGATTGAAGTCTAGAAGGATTGAAGTTAGAATCAGTGCAAATAGTTACCAGAGGCCGAATTGTTGAGGAGATGATTTGCCGATCACAGATTTTAATTATAAGAATTGTATTGTAATCTTGGGTTGTGGTCCAGCATGTGTAAAGCTTGTGGGCATATGTAATTCATTAAATTATTATAAGGATTTTTCTTTTTATGTTTTCCCCGGTTATACCTTGTGTTGTGTCAATCGGTTATCGATATCTTTCATGGTGTTTATGTTTTAGGCTGCAAGGTGGGGTTGTCCTTCATTAGACCTCCCTACCTTGACTGCATCACTACGTGGTTAGTGGTAAAAAAATTGCATGACTTTTTTTTCGCTTGGCATTGTTACATTAATAGATGATTTTATATTTCAATACGTTATAATGAGGTGTGAGAATTTTCTTAGTGAAATAGTTTAATTATGACCGATTAATTGACATACTAATGTTATAAATATATTTAATTAATATTGATATGTATATGGGTATTCTATATAATGTGATAGTCAATTTTCCCATTCGATATTATGCATGATTAGTTTTAGTGGATGATAATATCATGAAGTACTTGTTCGTATGAATTTGAGAAATTAGAGGAAGAAATACTAACATGTGTTTAAGGAGAAATCTAACAGGTTAGGCTAATTTTAGTTAATGAGATGAATTTTATCCGTTAAGAAATACTTGAGCATATAGAATATTTTCTAGAAAATGCTGACATGACCTTTTAGGAAGGTCTCTAAGGTAGTTTCCTCCAATAATGGATAAACCTCCATTTGTAGAAACAATATAAGAAAATTTATATTATTACACCAGTTAATTGAAAATAGTTGTTGTGATAGATAATGTTTTTAGATATGAAGGTCAAAGTGAAGGATGTTGAAGGTTTTCCAATTACCAACAAATTTAAGGGAGGCACATAAAGAGTGATGAAAAAAATCCCAATTAATCTTAGGAGTTACGATAAAGATATATGATCTAAAAACCATTGATAAAAAAAATAACAAAGAACACATAATTTAACTTGGAAAACCCTTATGGGATAAAACCTAACAAATAATAGAATATTATATTCACAATAACAATATTATAATATCATAAAAATTAATATTATGCTATTTGGTGGATCTTCAACATGCAAAAGATTCAAGTAGCAACACAACCACCAACTTTCTAAAACAATCTCAATGACAACTACCTACTCCAAATTCTATCATAATAACTCTAAACCTAATATTCAATTTATAGTCAAAATCCAATAATCACTAATACAACTTGAATGTCCCAAAATATGCAATAAAAGAAAACAACTAAAGCTTCCTCCCAAAAATAACAAATCAAAAGAAAACTTGAGTTGCAAGTTAAAGAAAGCATGCAATGCAAGCAATCTTAATTGCACAACATTGGGAATATTATATTGGATGATTCCAATAATTATACAGAGAAATGCATTCAGTTTAGGTATATCCAAGGTTTATAAGGATTATAAGGTGCACAACATAATTTGTACCTAATCAAATAGTCCATCCAACCATTAAACATTGGCAATTGTTGATGATTAAAATTCACACTTCACTCAAATAGTTGATAGAGGGGTTTAATTAGCATATATATTTATTTTGTGACAAATGACCATGTGTGTCAACATAATATTAAAAAATTATATGTATTGAATCAACTCATTGCATGAAGCATTACAAATTGACTATGGAACAATAATATTGTGGGATTAGATGATGAATAACCAAATGAAGATACATTGATTACTGATTGTACACAAGGGGATTATTTTTGGGTTAAGAAGAAATGAACTACAATTTTTGACCTTTTCCCTGCTATGTTTGACCATGTTGTAGGATGGAAAGAATTTGTTTTGGGCATTGTTTTTTCTAAGAATGTTTTTGTTGATTCAATGAGATAAATTATCTTGATTCATATTTGGAAAAATGGATGTTCAACTATTTTTTCTAATCATATTACTTATCCACAATTAGAAATGCTACAATTTACTGTGATGTTATGTTACAACTTGTTTCTTTGTGCTCTTAGATAAAGAAGAAGACCACATACATCAATATTTTGAAAGAGATCAAACATAAATTCATTTAAATGCATGCAGGAGTGTTGGCATTATGGATGTGTTGCATTGGTTTTGTCATTGATGTCAACACTTGTCAACACTTGAGAACACTTATCAGCACTTGGAGATTTTTGGTTATGTTCACCGGCATGTTCAGTGACTTATGCACAGTCACCGGCATCTGGTTCACTGGCAAGTTATATTGTTCACCGACACTGAGGATGATCAGTTATCATCTGGAGATTACTTGGTTATGTCGAAGACATTGTGTGGACACTTGGTTTGTGTGATTTGATTATTGGTCTAATCGAGTTTGCATATTTGTTGTTACCGGCAAATAGGTTTAGGTTATGGACCGACAAGCATTATCTATTCCAGATCAACACGACACGTTATGGAGATGTTTTATTGATTGGTTATTGTTGTAAATGCATTGAGCCGACATCATGCATCACATATTGATTCATTTGTAATTGATTTTATTGTAATATCTTAGTGAGATAACCTACACATTTGGTCTTAGGTTTTGGTATATATGTAAGATCTCATTTGTGAGATTAAGTAAGGAGAAGGATTGAGGAAAAATAATTGTAATAAGGTATATGCAAAAATAAGGAGAGGTATACACGCAGACATCATTTGAAGATTCAAGGAAGGTATGAGGAAGACAATCAAAGCTTAACCGACACTGAATCCAGCATATGAAGATGCTATTTTAAGCAGTACATTATCATTGGATTCAACCATCCAATTGTAGTCTGTGTGACTCCCATTTTGTGATTGAGCAGTGAGCTCTAGGTAATTGGCCTTTCTGCATATGCAAACCCCATTTGTACATACATACTATCTACAGTAGTATCATATGATTGTGGGTAAGGTTTCCCACAGTGGGTTTTCCCCTTACATGGTTTCCACGTACAAATATTTGTGTTATGTGTTGTGGATGTTATTTGTCTTTCTGTTTCATGCATTAAACTATACCGGTACTGTTATTAACTACTAAATTGTCTTCCGACATTAAGTTTGGTTTACTGGTATTATGCACTAAGTCTGGTTAAGTTATATTCGGGTTGAAATTAATAGACAACTGATTCACCCCCCCCCCTCTCAGTTGCCTCTGGGTCCTAACAATTGGTTTCAAAGCCTAGTCCTCTTTTTGTAGAAGTTTAACAACTTGAGGAGATTCTATGGCAACTAACTATTTCAGGAAGGATAGTTTGAAGCTTGATGGAACTAACTATGGTATATGGAAGATCAGAATGGAGACTCATCTGAATTGCATTGGAAAAGACATATGGGATGTTACAAAGAATGACTATGTTGGTCCTACATAGAGTCAACCTAATCCACCAACCTTGGCTAAAGATCAGGAGAATGATTGCAAAGCAAGAGAAGCACTTTTGAGCGCATTATCAGATCAACAAATCATGGGATTATCAGATCGATCTACTGCTAAAGTTATTTGGGATAAATTGGAGACATTGAATGAAGGTGATACCACTATCAAAATTGCAAAACTGGCATGCTTCCGAGTTAGGTATGAAAATATGAAAATGGAAGAAGATGAAAGGATTTCTACTTTTATGGAAAGAGTTAATGAAATTGTTTTGGGTATACAATATTGTGGAGGATCCTTAAGTGAAGATGAAATTATTTCTAAAGTTTTAAGAGCATTGCCACTGGCATACAAAATGAAAGTAACTGCTATTAATGAATTGAGATCAATGCCTAATGCATCAATATCTAGAGATACTTTGGTTGGAAAACTTTCAACTTTTGAACTTGAGGAATTTGGTCCTATTGCTACAATTAAGACAGATTTGGCTTTCAAAGCTTCATCATCTGCATCATCATCATCATCTAAAAAATCTGATTGGAAAGCACTCTATGCTAGAGAACTTGAAGAAATTAGAAGAGAGAATGAAGAACTTGAAGAGCTTGAAGCACTATTTGCAAGGAAAATGCCTAAAGGTCCAGTTGGAAGTAAGTACGAAGGTAAAGCACCATTTAAATATTTTAATTGCATTAAAATTGGTCATATGGCATCTAGGTGTCCTGATAGACATGCAAGATTGAAAGAAGAAGCTAAAAGAGCATATAAGCCTAACCCTGAATATCAAAGATACAAATTTAAGAAGAATAGAGACAAATCATGTTACCATGCCGATGAAGGAGTTACTGATGATTTTGATAAGGAACCGACAGACAATGGATGGGCTTTTGTTGCAATAACAGAAGATCAACCGACACCTACTATTCAATCGGTAGAGAAGGCCCTGGCAGCTAAAATTGAAGAAAAGGATGAATGGATCATTGATTTCAAATGTTCACATCATATGACTAGTGATAAGAGTAAATTCTAAACCTTTCAGGAATACAATGGAGGTCTAGTAAGATTTGGAGATGACAAAGCTTGTTTGATCAGAGGAAAAGGCACTATATCTTTTGATGGTAAGCACAATACTGATAATGTTTATTATGTTGAAGGTTTGAAGCATAATCTTTTGAGTGTTGGTCAATTAGTTGAAAAGGGATTTCAATTACAATTCAAGAATGGTAAATGCAAAATCATGAATAGAACTAGTTTGGAAATTGCAACCGGTAATCAAACTAGAGGCAATATATTTCATTTGAACAACAATGAGAAGACATGCTTGATTGCACATATTGATGAAAGTTGGTTATGGAATAAGAGACTTTGTCATGCAAATTTTGATTGCATTGTGAAAATCAGTACAACTAAGGCAGTAAGGGATTTACCTAAGATTGTTAAACCTCATAATCCAGTATGTAAGGAATGTCAATTTGGAAAGAAAGTTAGAGCAACTTTTAAGAGTATTCCAGAAAAATCCAATAATGTTATTGAATTAATTCATACTGATTTATGTGGTCCAGCAAGAACTAGAAGTTTACAAGGAGATAGATATTTTATGCTAATCATTGATGATTATTCTAGAATGTGTTGGGTTACTTTTCTCAGGGAGAAATCAGAAGCTTTTGGGAAATTCAAACTATTCAAGGTCATGGTAGAGAATGAAATTGGTAAGAAAATCAAATGTTTGAGATCAGATCAAGGAGGCAAATTCACATCTAAGGAATTTAATACATTCTGTGAAGTGAATGGAATCATAAGACAATTATCAGCACCTCAGACACCCCAGCAAAATGGAGTTGTGGAAAGGAAGAACATAACTATTTTGGATGCAGCTAGAAGCATGATATCAAAAGCAAACCTACCTCATGTGTATTGGAGAGAAGCAGTCAATACAACTATTTATACATTCAACAGAGTTCACATCAAAGGTGAAACGAGTAAGACCCCTCATGAACTATGGTTTGGTAATACTCCTACTCTTAAAAATTTCAGAATATTTGGAAGCAAATGTTATATTAGGAGATATGATTATATTGGAAAATTTGATCCTAGAAGTGAAGAAGGAATATTTCTTGGTTATTCATCTAAGAGCAAGGCATATAGATGTTTTAATAAGAGATTGCAGAAAATCATTGAAAGTGCAAATGTGAAGATTGATGAATAGTTTAGAAGGTCTATAGACTCTAAACTAGTAGTTGAGATAATCACAAATGAACCTACAATGAGTACACCAGTACAAAATGTTGATCCAGTCACACCGACATCATATGAGAATTCCACAGTGACTGAAGAACAACAACAAGTGAATACACCCAGGTATGTAAGATTGAATCACTCTGAAAGTCAGATAATTGGGAATAAGTATCAAGGAGTTATGACTAGAGGAAGAATGGAAAATGAAGAGGTATGCCTAATTTCTCAAATTGAAGCAGCAACTATTAATGAGGCATGTGAAGATAAACATTGGATTAAGGCTATGGAAGATGAATTGGAACAAATTGAAAAGAATAACACATGGACATTGGTTCCCCGACCTTTAAAAAAAATGTAATTGGAACTAAATGGGCATTCAGAAATAAACTTAATGAAGATGGCAAGGTAATCAGAAACAAAGCAAGATTAGTGTGTAAGGGATATTCACAGAAAGAAGGAATTGATTACAATGAAACCTTTGCACCGATAGCTAGAATTGAGGCAGTCAGATTATTCTTAGCTTTTGCAACACACAAGAACTATAAAGTATATCAAATGGATGTTAAATGTACATTTCTGAATGGTGATCTTGAAGAGGAAGTTTACATTGAACAACCTGATGGATTTTCTTTAACAGATGACAAAGATATGGTTTGCAGGTTAAGGAAAACTTTATATGGATTGAAGCAAGCTCCTAGAGCTTGGTATGCTAGATTGGACATATATCTTTTAAAGCTTGGTTACACTAAAGGTAATGCTGACAACAACTTATACTACAAAGTGACTAATGATGACATCATTGTTATTGAAGTTTTTGTTGATGATATCATTTTTGAAGGAGAAGATGGATTGTGTAAAGACTTTTCTAATAAGATGCAGGAAGAATATAAAATGTCTATGATTGGAGAGATAAAATTATTTTTAGGATTGCAGATTTCGCAGACTGATAAAGGTATATTCATAAATCAATCAAAGTACTTGAAGGAATTACTTAAGAAATTTGGCATGGAAAACTCTAAACCGGTAAGCACACCTATGACTACAACTGACAAACTATCATTGAAGGATGAATCAACACCTGTTAATCCAACAGGATATAAATATATGATAGGAGGTTTATTGTATTTGACACAAACAAGACTTGATATTATGAATGCAGTATGTATTGTTTCAAGATTTCAAAGTAATCCTAAGGAAAATCATGAATCAGTAGTAAAAAGGATTTTTCGGTACCTACAAGGCACAACAAATCTTGGCTTATGGTATCCTAAAGATGAAAATTTTGATTTATGTGCATACACAGATGCAAATTGGGCAGGAGATGTAGATGATAGAAAAAGCACCACTAGCGGAGCATTTTTTCTTGGCAGCAGACTAATTTTATGGTTGAGCAAGAAACAAAGTTGTACATCACTATCAACAACAGAATTAGAATATGTTGCAACAACAACTAATTGTACACAGGTATTATGGATTAAGAAAATGTTGAAGGACATAAAGGTAAAATTCAAAGAACCTATAATCATTTACTGTGATAATATGGCAGCAATTGATATATCAAAGAATTCGGTATTTCACTCTAAAACTAAACACGTTTCTATCAAATTCAATTTTCTAAAAGAGAATGTTGAAGCAAAAGAGGTGAAATTGGTTTATGTGAATACTAAAGAGAAGATTGCAAATATCTTTACTAAACCTTTACCTAAGGAAACTTTTGAATATCGAAGAGAGCAGCTTGGAGTTATACCCTCATCGGTAGAAACTTAGACAGTTGGAGCATGGCATCAAGCTGACAGAATTAACAGAGAAATCTTTTTTCGGCTTTGATGAAGGAGAGCTACTTCTCAGGGGGAGTAGATTGAATAAATTTGATTATAACAATTGGTATTTGTAATAAGTTCTATGAACTGATTGTATTTGGTTTTGTATTGCTTTGGCATTTGATGTCAAAGGGGGAGAGAGATGTATGGAAAAACACATTATCTTCTTGGGAGAGATTATTCATTGGGGGAGAGATTGTTACTCTCCATATCTGTATTTTGATTTCTGGTTAATGATCTCTTTGGGAGATTGTTGGTTTTTGGTTTTTGGCATTTCTGCTTTGGCACTTAGATGGTTTTTCCATCTTGTGTTGCCATCAATGCCAAAGGGGGAGATTGTTGGTATTATGGTTGTGTTGCATTGGTTTTGTCATTGATGTCAACACTTTCAACACTTGAGAACACTTATCAGCACTTGGAGATCTTTGGTTATGTTCACCGGCATGTTTAGTGACTTATGCACAATCACCGGTATCTAGTTCATCGATAGGTTATATTGTTCACCAACACTGAGGATGATCAGTTATCATCTGGAGATTACTTGGTTATGTCAAAGTTATTGTTTGGACACTTGGTTTTGGTGATTTGATTATTGGTCTAATCGAGTTTGCATATTTGTTGTTACCAGCAAATAGGTCTAGGTTATGGACCGGCAAGCATTATCTATTCCAGATCAGCATGACATGTTATGGAGATGTTTTATTGACTGGTTATTGTTGTAAATGCATTGAGCCGACATCATGCATCACATATTGATTCATTTGTAATTGATTTTATTGTAATATCTTAGTGAGCTGACCTACACATTTGGTCTTAGGTTTTGGTATATATGTAAGATCTCATTTGTGAGATTAAGTAAGGAGAAGGATTGAGGAAAAAGAATTGTAATAAGGTATATGCGAAAATAAGAAGAGCTATACACGCAAACATCATTTGAAGATTCAAGGAAGGTATGAGGAAGACAATCAGAGCTTAATCGGTATTGAATCTAGCATATGAAGATGCTATTTTGAGCAATACATTATCATTGGATTTAACCATCCAATTGTAGTCAGTGTGACTCCCATTTTGTGATTGAGCAGTGAGCTCTAGGCAGTTGGTCTTTCTGCATGTGCAGACCCCATTTGTACACACATACTATCTATAGTAGTATCATCTGATTGTGGGTAAGGTTTCCCACTGTGGTTTTTCCCCTTATAGGGTTTCCACGTACTAATATCTATGTTATGTGCTGTGGATTTTATTTGTCTTTCTGTTTCATGAATTAAACTTTACCGGTACTGTTATTAACTGCTAAACTGTCTATCGGCATTAAGTTTGGTTTACCAGTATTATGCACTAAGTTTGGTTAAGTTATATTTGGGTTGAAATTAATGGACAACTAATTCACCCTCCCCCCCCTCTAGTTGCCTTCGGGTCCTAACAAGGAGATGTTCAATGTTCGAGATAGCTCCAAAAACTCTTCAAATTTTAAATGTAATTCAGAAACTGATGTATATTCCCTTGCTTATTATACTTGTTAGCTTTAGACTCTTTCTCTTGTTGGACATAAGTTGCCATTGATGTCAAAAGGAATATCTCTTCGAGGGAGATTGTTGGAAAAATATCTTCAGTGGAGTTTTGGTCATGTTTCTTATTCCTATTGCATCTACAAGGTTGAAGAATTTATGATACTTGTCATGTCATGTTAGAGCATTTTGAGTTGTGATAGTCCCAATGATTGAGATGACTATGAAATTGGTTGAGACATGTTTTTACTATCGCAGTGCAACTATTCTTGAAGGTGAGGGAGTGTTTTGGAAGTCTCTTTCAAAAAGTTGGTTGTAGTTACCTAACTAGTGTGCCTACTTTGGTAACTTGCACATGTTCACATTTTCTAATTCCTAAGATTTATGACTTATGGTTTGTAAGGAGAGTTTGAGTACACATGTTCTATCAATATCTAGTATTTTCATAATTCCGGTGTAGTAGAAAACAATATTTTTGTTTCACCACTATGACCATTGTGTTGTTGACAAACCTTGTTGATGCAACAATTATTTCCTATGTGCGTTGCCAAAACTTAAGAGTGGATGTTGCTTGAGACTAGTTTTATCCCTAGTAGGATCTACATATCATGTTTCCTTGTATGGAACTGTGTGTGAGCTTTTTAGGCCAAACCTATTACACATTTGAAATGGTTGACTTTGCAGATGAAATGTAGTGTGTGTTTCTATGGGAGTTATGCATGGAAAACCTTTAGGACCTTCTTAAGCTACCTTTTGAAGCATGTGGTGTGTTCCCTTATATTAATTTATGTATGCGTTAATTAAGACTTGACCTACTACATGTTTGGTGAAGAAAAGTTGCGTGGCTGACTTGTAAATGATTAATTATGTTTTAGGCCAACTTGTGATTGTAATTGTATTTGTGACACATATATATGAGTATCCTAGATTCATTTTCAAGTGTTATTAGTGATGATGAGTATGCACTTTTGAGGATACATGTTTATATCATGCAAATTGGAGAATGAGAAAGAGTGTTGTTTCGTGATTCATGTGCACTATTATCAGAATACCATAGGGTATAGAGGAGAGTGTATGAAGGTTGATTTGATCAAAGACAAGTTTTATTATCAATATCATAAAACTATGTCATTTATATTGTTCAATTGAAGTCCTAGCTATCGAGTTGTTGCTCAAACCTAGGCATATGAGATCGGTGCCTCTAGTGGGTTGGTGCTCATAGTACATAAGGGGATTGTTGTCTATGATAGATTGGTGCCTACTTAATCTTTGTAAGTGATCCATTTTTTTGTGAGGTTGGATGTGGGCAGTAGATCCAAATAGCCATTCTCATTGTGGTTTTTCCCATCTTATGTTTCCACGTATATCTGGTATTCATTCTATAGATGTGTGTTGTTTTACATGCTTAAGTTTGTTGCATCTTTGAGGAGCCTAGGCTAAGTAGATTCAATAATACAAGTTCATTGATTGGAGAAATTATTTATAATGATTAATGTTTAATATAGAGTAAAAATTGGATATTTTGATTCAACCCCCCTCCCAGTATACTGCGTGCCCTTGAACTCTAGTTGTTTTATAATGTATGTTGTTGTTTAGTGATGGATAGTTGTGGGTCATTTGCTTATCTTTCATTCTCTTGCAACTCCTTTTGAGTTACTTATTATTTTCATTATTGTAATTTGCTTTGTTCAATAAAAACTACATAAGGGGATGTTAACTACAAACATATGTATAGTTCAGTATATCCTAATTAATTTACACTTAGGTATATTTAATAGGTTATTTATAGACTAAGGATAAAACCACTTGAATTACCTATATACTTAATGGTTAAATTTTGTAGCCACATAAGGATTCATTTTTATGATGTAACTCCAACAACAATTCCCATCACTCAGAAAGAAATCGGTTGCATACATCAATTGCCTTTGCAATTAGAATGGAGATTGACATCAACAAATCATAAGGCTTGACATTTAATTTAGACATACTTGATAAGAACCCTGTAGGAAGACAAGGCTTAAGAATGTTGTTATATCACATGTCAAGTCATTAGATGGGCTTACAATCTTGCCTTCTTCCACATATGACCATTTTGAGAAACTAAATACAAGAATAGAACTAGACAAAAAGAATGAACAATAAAAATAAAATATTTAGAAGAAGAAATATATAAATGAAGTCAAATATCACAATCAATGTTCTTTTTTGTCAAATATACCAATTTTATGTTCTTTTTATTATCATATGAATATTGCATTAAAGATAAATTTTATTATTGTGCGTGAGGGGGTAACTAAAATGACAAAAAAAGAGAGACTATAATGGAGTGTATGTTTAAAAACACTCTTTAACATAAATTTGATGGACACTTATATGTCAAATTAATAATTAAATATAGTATTTAAATATTTAAATTATATTCTGTTTAAATTTTTTACATCCTATATAATATCAAATTTTAATCTAAATATTTTACATTATATTTTTATTGTTACCCTAATTTATATGAATCATATTTACACTTCATAAGAAGTTAACAAGTCATATTTATACTCTCTTTTTATAGGAAGTGTAAAAGATTAAGTTTGATCATTTACATTTTATTTAATTAATGACAAAGACTAATAACAACATCATAAATATCTAAAAAAACGTCTTAATATTAATCTCTCTACATCTCATATCTACAATAATGTAACAAGTAGTTTATATATATTTTTTATAGAAAATTTTATGTCAATCAGATTTAAGAGTACGAGTCTAAGTTGATACCTTTTTTAGTCAAGAGCCAAGGATTGAAGTTGAAAGGTTCTTAATGAGCCCACTAGAGATCACGTCTAGTTGAGTAAAAGGATCGGACATCTAAAAAAGATGAGGTTAAGATCATTGCCCTTGGTGAATTTGGTAGAATGGATACACTCAGTCTTTGACTCTTAGCCAAAGCGGTACTTATGCTCCTATATCGAATAGTAAAAACAAATTTATGAACAAACCTCCATAAAAATATTATGACTTCATTCCATATGATATTTGAAAACTTCACACCATATAAAACTTGATTCTTGATGAGCTTATTTAAAATACAAAATAATTAAATACACTATTTAATTGTAAAGTAATAAAAATACCATAGTAGTTAGTTAAAAAGAACGTGATAGTTGTTTAAAAAAGGCTTAGGTCTACCCACTAGTTGTTTTGGTGTCTACTCACCATGTTTTATTTGGAACCCTCAAATTATTGATTAAACTGAAAAGTGACATAAAACTATAAAGTTAAGCCTTGATTTTATTATGTAAACAATTTAAAAGCAGAGGTCACTTTTAAGCCTTGATTTTATTATGTAAACAATTTAAAAGCAGAGGTCACTTTTCCCGTATTCACACACTAGAAAATAGGCTAGGTGAAAAAGGCTAGTCATTCTCCTTTTACAAACTGGATTTGGTCGACTTATGTGGGAATTTGAGGAAAAAAGGCGGCAGTGAAATCTAGGTTCGTACTTGGGAATCAAAACCCTAAAAGAGAATGTCATCATACAAGGAAAGATTAGCTTAATGACAAGGCATTTGATAGACATGCAAAAAAAAATCTCATTACTTTACTAAGAATACAATAATAGGTAATAATATTATGTGATTTACGTGTTGTTTGTTTATGAACTGTTGGTGATTGTCATTGTTACAAGGAAAATGATTGTTCTTTACACGAGTTCACTTTAAACCATCTTTTAGTTGATGAGAGTAAACGTTAAATTTCTTTTCACAATCTAATAAAAAATCATTTCAATTAATTGTGGGGTTCATCAATTTTGTATCTTTATTTATTAAATTGTTTATTTAAAGGATTATAATTCAATTGGTAAAGCAAAATAATGAGAATGATGGTATGTGACAAAATATTATTCATCAAGATTCAAATACTTAGAGATGTGTTCTAACCAAGCTTGATGCTTGGATTACTTTAATGGAGATGACTTCTAATTTAGATGTATGTTGATACAAAGCCATCTACCAAGATTCAAATACTTGGAAGCGCGTTCTAGTCAAATTTGACACCTAAATGACTTTGAGGGAGATGACTTCCAATTTAGAATCTAGATGTATGTTGATAAGGACGATGGTATGTGATAAAAACCATCCGCCAAGATTTAAATACCTAGAAGCACATTCTAACCAAGTTTGACATCTGGATGACTTTGAGGGAGATGACTCCTAATATATATGTATGTGAGGATGACGAGATGCGATAAAAAACCAAGGTACACTCTAGCCCAAGTTTGACACTTGGATGAATATGACTTCTAATTAAGATGTATGTTGATATGTGATGAAAAGTCATCCACCAAGATTCAAATATTTGGAGGCACATCTAGCAAATTTTGACACCTAGATAATTTTGAAGGAGATGATTTCTAATTTAAATGTATGTTGATGAGGATGATGGTATATGATAAAAGGTCATCCATCGAGATTCAAATACTTAGGGCTCCTAACCAAGTTTGACACCACGATGATTTTGAGGGAGAATTTTTGTATTTTAGATCTATGTCGATGACGACAATGACATGTGATAAAAAGCCGTCTATCAAGATTCAATATTTAAAAACACTTTCTAACCAAATTTGACACTAAATGACATTGAAGAAGAAATTAGATGTTATAATCCACTATATAAAAACAAAGATACAAGCATCTATATAATCCTACAAATTGAAAAGAACGTCAAACCAAAACAATGAAAAAGGAAGAAAAAGACTGCACACTTGCCATGTCTTTCGGTAACTAGGTAGAATTCTGTCATATTGAGCAGATACGCCAAATTATCATCGATTTCTGTTCGAATCCTCCAATTCCAATGCAGTACTGGGCAAAGCCCGTGTGAATATAGCATACTGGATGAACTCTAATTAAAATAACAGTTAATTAAACTCTTTGTTTAGATTTAATTTTAATCAATTATCTCTTCTGTAAATAGGGTTGCATGGCAAATCATATGAATCTGAGGGGACGTGGGCGGCCGTTGTAGCGGTACTGTGATGGCAGACGATTCACATGTAAACCTCTCCTTTTTCTTTTTAATATTATATTTTCACTAACAACAGACAAACCCACAACAAAGATGGACAGCTTTTTTGACGCTTCTCGTAGAGAAGTGGCAGCCACACCCTGCAAATTCATCTCGTGAGCTTTCTTCCCCCTTTTTTTCCTATAAATACCTCCACAATTTCCCTCTCGTACGAATAAAAATCCCCGGAATCTCAGTCAATCCACAAGTCACGACGAACAGTTTAAAAATCCAGAAGAGAAAATAGAAGTTGCAGAAGAAAATGAGAAGCTCGGGAGGGGCCATTCTTTGGGCAATTTGTGTTGCTTGGATGGTGGTAAAAACTAATGGAATTGCGAGGTCTGAGCAGCCACAGCAGCCATTAGTGGCGGGCGATAGTTCGAACACCATACCTGCCCTGCCCGTGGTGGAGCAGCCGCACAAAAAGGAGACTTGCAGACTGGACCTCTCAGAGGAGCTGTTTGGAGGAGTGAAGGAGGCTTGCGGGGAAGGGAAATCGCTCGACAGGAGCCGCTGCTGCCCTGTTTTGGCCGCCTGGCTTTACGCCGCTCATGCCCGAACTGCGCTTCAGCCCTCGGCGGCGCCGCCACTTTCCTCAGACTCTGCCTCCGCCGCCCAGCTGCCCGTCCTGCCCGACGACTCGCAGGCCTGTGTGAACAGCCTCGAATCGTCCCTCTCCTCCCGCGGCATTCACATCCCGCGCCCCAACGCCACCTGCGATGCTATTATGTGCTTCTGCGGCATTCGCCTCCACCAGCTCACCTCCCTTACCTGCCCCACTGCCCTCAATTTCACCGCTCCTCTGCAACACCACAATGCTTCTGCTGCTCGGCCCCCTTCTGTGCTTCAGGCCCTCCAGTCCAACTGCACAGACCCCTCTTATGAGGGATGCACCAGATGCCTCAAGACTCTTGACAAGGTAAGGATTGGGCTTAATCATCATGTGCATTTGCATTCAAATAAGAATGACATATTGATATTGATATCAGATTTTCGCAGTTATTTTTGGATTTTAACTGTATAAATTTAGCTTTACATCAAGATTACGGTCCATGATCCATTATCAGGATGCTAGAGTGGATATCATGTTTCTCCCATGTTTCTCCCATGACTTTCCCATGACTTTTGTCCTTCTTCTACTTCTCTATCCAGCTTGAACCCATGATCCATTATCAGGATGCTAGAGTGCATGTCATTTTATGCTAGAGTGCATGTCATTTTCCTCCCATGCCTCGCCATCTGGCTTGGCATTGTCCTTCTCCTACCTCTCTATCCAGCTTGACATTGGCAGGCTCAACAATGTCTTCTATCATTTTAGAGTGCATGTCATTTGTCTCCCAGGCCTCGCCATCCAAGTTGGCTTTGTCCTCCTCCTACTTCTCCATTCAGCTTGGCTTTGTCTGATTCAACAATGTCTCCTATCATTTCTGGATGCACTCTCCATTCAGCTTGGCTTTGTCTGATTTAACAATGTCAGGAAACAATGTCTCCTATCATTTCTGGATGCAAAACAAGTCTTCATGACTGTTTATAATGATTTGTACATGTGAATTTTGGATTCAATTGTGTAAGCTTTGTTTTGCATCCATATTTTAGATCGCGCCATAGAACGCATGTCATTCTACACCTCTTTACCTGACCTGACTTGTATCTTTCCTACACCCTTCTATCCAGCTTGAATTTGTCTGATTCAATAACATTTTCTGATTATTTTCAAAATATCGATGCATAACAAATCGATACTTAAGCTGGGCATGGCAGAGAGGTGTAAAGAGATTGTGTGTTGCAAATGAACTGACTCCGTTCTTTTCTTTGTTGGTTTTCAGCTCAAGGGCAAGCCTGAGAAGGGGGGGATTTCTGAAAGGACCAACAGAATGTACACCAGAGACTGTGAATTAATGGGGCTCACTTGGTTGCTTGCCAAGAACAAAACTGCTTACATTCCCACTGTTTCTGCAGTTCTGAGAGCCGTCATGTACTCAACCCATCCGCCTCGGCAGTCACACTGCAGTCCAGATCAAGAGAATATGCCTCTGGCTCTCGATTCTATTCAACTCTACAAATCTTCTGCTGCTCCTGCTCCTTCTGCTCTTCTCACAAGCCTGCAGAAGATTATTACAGCTCTCTGCTCTGTGGGGATGCTCTGGTTTATCGGCTTTTAGGAATTATTACACAGATCTTGTTAATCATTGCCTGTAAAGTAGACAGGCGTTCGCTTTGTAAAATTTTTGGCTCCTTATAGTAAGGCCTATGTTTATATTTTGTATCTTGAATATTTATATAGTGAGTTATGGGATTCCAGCCTCGAGAATTTAATGGGCAAAAGCGCAATAAATGCAGATCTTTCTCCTGTTTTGCATTTTGTTCGACGAGTTGTTAATTTACGTTGGCGGTTATGTCGTCCCTTTAATGCTCTGAAGCGTGATGGACTGTAAATCTTCGCCATTAATGAAATCAAATATGTCTGAAACCGTGTCAAAAATCATCTGTATTTGGGTTTGAAATGATTGCGGTTTAATTCTACTCGCAAGTGCAAAAGGGTCGTTATAGAAGAAGTCTAATTGAATGTGGAGAAAAGAAGTTTTAGCGTGTGTTAGTTACCCACTCAAGCATTTTTCTGTCAGATGACAGAAGTTGCGTATGTCTGTGGCGTCTGCAAGTCAATCATTTCTGGAAAACGACATGGATCCCTGTGGCTATATATATATTTTATAGCTTAGAAAAGATGGTTCAGATCTTCATGCAAAGCATTACTTTACTTGTTTGTTTGTATATTTCTGTCGAGTGCACATTATTCAACAAGCCTTCTGTTGACTGCCAACTGAGGATCAAAAGCCACAGCGGATATCTCGTGACCTGATTATGATTTATCTCACTAATTCTTGTTAACCATATAGGGGAAGGGTATAGGGGAAGAGCACCAGTAGCAGTCATAGCTAACTTCGCGCACCCACAGATCCTAAACGGTATATCGGATTTTAAATTTTTTTATTTATTTGTCTTCGTATGCGACTTAACTGCTTATAGCTATTGATCTGGTTTCTGGGTAGTAACGATCCACACTGTGGAATCAGTTATGCGCACAAAGGTCAAAAAGTACACATTTCAAAGTGTCGCCTAATACCTAACTAAAGATGTTCCAATAACCGTCAACTCAAAATTGCTAATACTTGTTGACAAATGTCCAAGTAGTGGTGCACAAATGTTCCAATAGTGGTACACAAATGAGACAAATGTTCCAATAGTGGTACACAAATGAGACAAATGTTCCAATAGTTGTGCACAAATGGGCCAATTAATTACAAAAAATGATCGGCTATTGGTACAAAACAAATTTATTAATGGTGTTTTCACTATGACGGCTATTGGGGGGTCAACATGACAATAAGGTGATGGTTATTGGAACTATGTTATCTATTGGTGCTCTTCCCCTAGTTAATTGTATATATTCTAAGTTTTTAAACGGTATATTGGATTTTTATGTTTTTTATTGTTTTGGTTTACACAGTGTTTATGGCTATTGTTTTGGCTTTTGAGTAGTTATGATAAACATTGTGGGATTCCTGATGCATGCAAGGGTCAAAACGTGGTCATTTTGAGTTGACATCCATCGCAAAATTTGTACAATTGACCCAATACTTATGCACCAATAATTGCACACTATTGGTACCAATAAAGTTGCACAATTGATCAAATTACTAACTTTTTTTTAAGCTACTGGTTATATATCAATCGATGACTATCTGCCCACTAGATGACTTTTTAGTGGGCTTTTGATTATCAAAACCCAACAAACGCTAATTGGAATACGGGCGGTAACTAGACTTCTTCCCCTATTCAATGTTAATATAACTTAATTTGCATATTGATACCCACTCATTAACGTCAATAAAATGCCCATCTCCTCTCACCATTTTATTATTATAAATATGTGTAATTTTAGTTTTATGGTTATTATTGAGGGAATTTGGGGTTTTATATATAAGTGGATAAAAAATTTTGATAAAAATTGTCTCTTGTTCCCCTCGAGCAATATTAAGTGGAAATGTACATTTAGTCATTAATATTGGGCTAATTTGAGTTCTCAAATCTAAAAGTGCAAGGTAAATTTAGATGTTCAATTTTTTTTTTGGAAAATATCATATTACAATTTATTGATTGGTGAGAGATTAATATGTATGTTTGCTCAACTAGTCATGGTTGTTTTTTTTAGATATTATTAAATAAATTGTGAAACCTATCTACATTGTTTGGCCATCAACAAAATTAAAAAGAGACTTTAATTGGAATTGGGTTGAAGAAAAAAATGATCATTGATTTGGTTAGACATAGTTTCATTTGTGGAAACCATATGTTTTGTTGTGCTTTCTAATCCTTCTATTCATCTATAGATTATAATTTCAACGTACTTTGATATTTTCTTCAAGATTACTTCATTTTCTTCTTAATTACAAGTAATGTCAAAACAAATAAGGGATTTGTCTACTAGCTAGAACACATCAATTGTCAAATCATTCATCTCTTGTCCAACCCTTAGAAATTTGATACAACTTTAGTTGTCGTTGATGACCTCCTTGCTATCGACATTGATAGCATTGTTATACTCCTACAAGCTACTTACCTTCAATTTTTCAATTGATATAATTTATATAGTTTTTATGATCAACTCTTTGTATAATCCGCATACATTTTTAATATTGTAAAAATTCGAACTCATCACCATTTAAATGACTACTACAAAACTCTATATTACATCAAACGCCCTTCAACCTAATCCTCATACTTTCACTCACTATTCTAATAGATTTTGTTCCCAATTGAACTCTTACCATTTAAATCTATTATAATTCACAACTTCAATTCTCTGTAGCCTTCACACCCACCATATCTTCTATAATTCTACTTTTTGAACAAATAAAAAAACATCTCTGTAGCCTTCACACCCACCAGATCTTCTATAATTCTACTTTTTGAACAAATAAAAAAACATCCCCTAGATCCTTTTTTATTAATATATTAAAAACCCCAAAAAAGATCTCCCTCGTAATATTTGGAGGATGGCCCAACATTCCATCCCACGAAAGTAACGTTTGTAATTAATTATTATTATTCTGATGTTCCATTTTTTTATAGACATTATTCGCGAGATTAGAAAACACAAATGGAAGTCGACAAACGTGTGGCATTAAATTTGGAGATACCTTTAGCTTTCCAAGAGAGGACAAAAGAATTATTCAAATTTTTGTCATTGATTAATAAAGTGGACAAATTTAATGTGCAGTCTAGCTAAGCATGGTGGTATGTTCCACCAGGCATTATTTGTTGGAAATATTAAAGAAACAAATAATGGTCAAAATGTTTGTCCAACTCTCAACCACTAAAGAGTAAGTAAGTAAGGAAATATTTGTGCATGCATTGAAAACTAGGGATTTAATTCATTTATTTTTCATAAAGGTAAGTATTTTCTATATTTAAGGGGAGGCCACACACATTTCCATAGTTTGGTCGTTAGTTTCGCCACATTTTGATGCATATGAGGAGGGCAGGATTTGACACACAATTCCGTACATTTCAATATCAAAGTTAGGTTAGTGGTGGGTCAACCCACTCTGCTACAACCCTAATCCCTAGCAATTGCATTGCTGTTATACAATCACTTATATATATATATATATATATATATATATAAAATTTAATTTAATTTAATTTGGAGTTGGTTGATTTGTGGTTTGATGTGTATGTTAGTCTTTATCAACTTTGTAAGAATTTTTTTTATATTGATATTATGTTTGTTTAAAATTAGTATATTTGTTTTTCACAATTATTTGGTTGTAGTTTCATAATACTATTCAATTAAAAACTATTTTGGTTTATAATGATTAGTGTTTAGGAATCTATCTTTGTCTTGTTTGATTTCGATATTCAATCTTGTGTCTTTGAGGTCTTTTGAAACGCTGGTCGTAGGTCCTTAATTGATGAAAGTTGGAACTAACGATAGGAACTTGCTCTCATTTAGATGTGCTACCTAATGAATGACTTATGATTGCACAATGGATTGGAAAAGGAAGAACCAAATGCTCTCTTCGAGGACAACTTAAGAAAGGTAGGTCCCTTCTAGTATCCACTCCCACTAATATCAATCTACAACAAGCCATAGCATTGATTGAATACAATATCAAACAATTTGAAATTTACAAGGGTAAAGGTGATCAATTAGAGCAAGATTAATTGGATTAAAAATGGTGGTCAAGGGATTCAAGGGATTGAATTATCCATTCGATTCCTTTGCCACAAACATAAGCAAGAAAATATATCCTTTCTTAAACGCTAAGAGCCAAATCTATATTAAAAATGAAGAAATTACAAACACATTCCTACTTTACTCCCAAAACATGTCATTATATATTTCTCTATGTTTGATGTTATTTAAGAAAATAGAAATCATAGTTTGGATGATTACCAACAAAATTTGCATACGTTTTTTTTCAGTACAAGAATTCGATATGGTACTTCACATCACGACTAATGAATAATCCTTGATGTGAAGAAAAATAATCCTTGATATGGTACTTCACATCACGACTAATGAATTCGATAATTACCAACTAAATTCTTGAAGTCCACGTGATTATGAAAATAAAATGAAAGTGATTTTGAAACTTTCCTCAAAAAGAAAATGAAAAAGAAACTTATAAAGGAAAAAAATAGGAAAGGAGTATTCCTTTTTATTTTATTTAAAAAAAAACTCTCCTTTTTTAAAAATAGATGCAAATAGGAGATGCTTGAATTTGAATTATACTCAGGAATGGAATGGATGAGGATTGGTTTATTTGATTTATTGATGAAGATGGATGATCAAGAAAAATCATTCTAGTTGGTTTCAAAATCCAATTTGAAAGACATTATTTTGTATTTTATACATTAAAAGGATTATGTTTCTTAAGTTTCTTGCCAATATCAAGTAGACATATGGATTATTCTTATATTCCTATAGGAATGAATTTTTATATGTATTTATATATAATTTTAATTTTAAAAATATATAAAATTAGAGTCAATGTTACGACAAAAAAAATTAAATCTTTCTAAAAATCTATACAAATAAGAAAAACGACGTTGTACATTTTCTAAATCTAAGTGTATACTTAAAATTTGAGAATTTTAAGTATTTTAAAAATAAGTTTTAAAGGTTCAAGATGATGCCATCAATAGCTCTTGTGAGAGCTTTACTGATTTTAGAAACTTTTAGTACAACATTAAAAATTAGAATTAATGGGAGCTTTATTAATGGGCTTTTAGTTATCATTTTTTTGGTTTCTTTAAAGTTTATAATTGGGAGGTTGGGTGAGCAAGGAGTGAACAGTGATTGGAACATGGTCTGGTGCTCTTCCCTTATGCTTGTTTTACATTAGTATTTTTGTTTCTCACAATTGTGCGGTTGCAATTTCACAACATTGTTCAATTAAAAAGTATTTTGGTTTATAATGATTAGTATTCATGACTCTATCTTTGTCTTATTTAATCTTGATGTTTAATCTTACTTTCCTTGAGTTCATTTAAGTGTTGGTCCTAGGTCCTTACTTGATGAAAGTTGGAACTAATGATAGGAACATGATCTCATTAGACGAGCTACCTAATTAAGGACTTATGATTGTATGATGGATTGGAAAAGAAAGAACCAAACACACCCTTTGCTGACAACTTGAGAAAGGTAGGTCCCTTGTAGTATCCACTCTCACTAATATCAATCTCCAACAAGTCATAGCATTGATTGAACAAAAAATCAAACAATTTGAAGTTTACAAGAGTAAGGGTGGTAAGTTAGAGCTAGATTAAATTGGATTAACAATGGTGGTCAAGCAATTAAATTATCCTTACAATTCCTTTGCCACAAACATAAGCAATAAAATATATCCCAAAGTTCATGCTTGAAAATTTTTCCATCTTAATCCTCCTTGATGTGCTTTCCATCTTTATTTCTTTTAATAAAGATCACATATATCTTCTTTTGCACAAGCTCCCACTCAAATAATGATTAGCTCATAATACCCTCTACCCAACAACTAAAAACAAAGGTGATCAAGATTGACTATCACTTATAATAAGGAAGCAAGGTATGTGGAAATAACTTCTTACACTAATATTGAAGGGAGTGAAGTACATAAAACTTAAAATTTGATTCAAAATTATTACAAGTAGAGAAACACTATTGGTATGAACATGACCTGCTTTACCTAACTATTCCATCACCTTGGTTCCATTCACACTAGTTACTCAAGTTTTTTTAGGGCACACATAGGATGGCTATCATTTTATGTCTCAACTCATAGGATTAAGGCACATATCATAATCTTATGCAATCTATGTCTCACTTTACTCTATATAATAAAGGGTCTCCCTTCGTATTCTCATTATTTGAAAGTAATCTATTATTTGTATCTTTTGATAGAATAACACTATTCTCTTATATTTGATCTCTCTTGTGCTTTCATAAAAGCTCTTAGATCTTGGCTAGATACATATTTAGTCAAATATTACTTAATATAGAGCATTCTATACTAACTCTTACAAACACATTTATAAATAAATAAACAATTACACCCTAATGCCATCATTTGCATGGAAAAAATCATTTTAGAAGGAAAACATCACCCAAAAACTTACACAATGTATTAGTAAATTTGAAAGGAGAATACAACACACTTAAAATGCAAGTATTTGGATGAATTTTGACAACATCCCAACAACAACTATGTACCTATAAATTCTTATACTCAAAATTCTTCCTCAAGAACTAATTTCTAGATAAATCAATAGCTCAAAAACATAAATTATTTTCAAAACAATGTTTAAAAACCATTATATCGATGATGACTAAATTGGGCACAATTTCCACTATCACCCTAGAGGATTCCCTACAAATTTCTAAAAATAGTAAATCATTATTGCATCTATAACCTCCATCTTGACCCAATCAAAATGGACACATAATTTGTCATTATTCCCTATCTCAATATACACACACTATGAAAAATAATAAAGCATATCATAATTTGTTAAGATTCTAAAGTAACACTTGTTTCTAACACTTACACATCATAAGATTCTTGTCACAAGTTATCATAGAATCTTTCAAAGATAAAAGACCCATAATAGCTAGTATAAATCCTCTTACAACACATTTCAATGAACCAACACATGGAAATTAATCCCACAAGAAAATTCCACACCCGATTTTGAGGATCATAATTAAATAATAATAAAATATAAATATTGTATATGATAATATTTTAAATAGATGATAAATAAAATTGGTAATTGTCAAGGGTTAGACCCCTTGATTCCTACTAGACAAGGGTATTAGTTAATGACTTGGCTTGTGAGCGTAAACTCTCTCCTCCACTTATAAAACTATAATGTGGATGCAAGCTTAGCCTAAAATGATATTTTATGTTTGGAATTTATATACACTACCAGAACACATGGTTTAGATTAGTCATTTCAAAGTTCACTAGGCCCTTAGAAAGATGAAAAATAAAAATGAATACTTGCTTTTGATTTCCAAGATCACAATGTGTGAGGAAAGAACATAATCAAGGTCCTTGGAGTGACAAAGATGAAGAGACCAATTTTCATCCTAGGATCACCCTAAGGTGTGAAAAGAGATTATGCATGGTCTAATTACAAAAAAACATGATATATAAGGAAAGAAAGTGAAGTTTAACATTAAAAAATTAAATGTTGACAAATGGTCCTACAAAACCACAAAGTTAGTACTTTACAAGATTTGAGTCTTGGGTGAATGAATCTACACAAAAAGTAGAGTTAGACTAATAGAACACCCTAACACAATAGAAAATTGCAATGACTAGAGGAAGACAACAAAAATTTGAAGAATATGGTCATATACATGGTAAAAACTCTAAAACATTAAAAAAAATACTCAACATTACATAAAAATATTTATGCAAATGCAAAAACATTGATCTACCAAATGGAGAGTTAGACAAATAGAAACATTTTTGATAATGCAAAGACCTTGAAGGGTGGACATAAACATTACCATATAAATAAAAAATATTGGTCTACAATAAACGAAGTTAAACTAAATGAAAATGGCATAGTATTAGCGAAAATATTAAATGAGAGAACACAATGCTGTGAGATATAATAGAAATGCTACTTCATAAAAACTAGTTATATGTTGTAGAAACACCAAAATGTTTGGAGGAAACGAGTTAAGAAATGTTGGAGCATGGGGATGAAAACATTGATTTACCTACAACTTAGAATTAGTAGGGAAATAAAATAGAAACCTAGTTAGAAAACCACCCACACATTATTGGTTAGTGTGAAACCACTTGCAAGAGACCAATTAGTAAAGGCCAAGGTAGAAAACAAATAAAATGTTGAAACTCTAGTTGCAAAAAGGATCCTTTGAAATATTAGCTAATTGCAAACCCTTGTTAAAGCCAAATTTAGGACAAACAAACCTATATATGGTGATTTAACAAGGAAAACATCTACAAAAACATGTTAGGAAACCCCTGCAAACAAAAAAATATAAATGTTGAATAATGGATGGAAACAATAAAGTATAGGTTAAAATTCCTTGAATCACCATGAAATGCTAAAATTAGAGATGCCAAAATATAAGGTAGAAACATCATAATACTATACATAAACCTATAAAACTCACTAAAATCATGTCTAGGAGTGCAATAAAACCTATAAAAACTCACTAAAATGGATTATAAAGGATAATTGTATATTGGAACAATGTCACACCCATTGTGTCAAAATGTGAGGTAGAATCTAGATGAGAAGTGAGAAATATGCATGAAAACAAGCTCCTACACTAGATCAAAATGAAATACCTTTGGTAGATCAAAGAAGGTAAACAATACAACAAATGCTCAATGAAAAATAAGCATTATACCTCTTTGATAAATGGATGAGATTTTTGATGTGGATAAAGGATTGCTAGTTATTGAATTTAGATTGCTCATAAACGATTCTCATTTTGGTAATATGTAGCTATGATCTTTGAAGTATCTCCACATGGAAAATATCTTTGTTATACTTGAGTTTATATATATTTTTAGCTCTTGATTTGGATCATTAGGATAAGTTTACATGTGAGGAAGGGACGAAAATATTCAAGTGGAGGGTTAAGATTGAATCAAGTTGATGGAGGCCTAGAATTTCCTTACCTTGCACAAGGAGATGAATCGCAAGAAAGTGGAGGATTGAGTGCATATGAATAGGGGGATCAGATCATGAGATAAAGAGTTGATATCAAATTATTTTGCACACAAATATAGGATGCACACATTTGGATTCTTGAGGTTGAGATTCTTTGAAATGAACAATTAAGATGAAATAGGTCATCATTTAGCTTTTTTTTGGTGAGATAAAAAAAAAATTAATTTTTTTTATAAATGGGATGAAAAAGGGAATATGAATTAGCCTAATTGATTTAATTAACTAGTGAGAAAGTAAGATAAGTCTAAATTATTCAAATGATTTATTTTTAGTAACTAGTGAATGTGGATTAGTTTAATTATATATAATTAATTAGTTTAGAAATAGTATAAGATTAATGATGGTGATTGGAGACATAATTAGATTAAAACACAAAAGTGGATTTTAAGTGTCTACACCTTTTTCCCCATCTTATCCCTCTCATGCCAAAAAGGAATATATATAAATGCATTCAGGCTCTATCACTATACTTGTAATTTGTGGCTTTATTCTTAATCTATGCTCCCTACTCTTTTTGAGCCTACTCTTGAAAAAGTGTGCTTCTTGTCCATTTCCCATTTTTTTAACTAAGAGGATTTGAGAGTTTATCTCATACATATAAGAAAGTTATCCACAATTTTCTTTAGAAAGTCCATTGTTTGGTTGTGCTCTTCAACCTTCTTGTGCTTCCAAATTGAAATCCAAATGATTTACTCAAACTTGTCTCTCCAAATCAATAAATTGAGTGCATTTCTTTATGAACACTGAAGACCAACAATGATTTGGAGAGAACTATACACCCTCTTCAAATGAAATTACATATTGTAGGAGGACAAAATTTAGTGAAGAAGCTCCATACAACCAGTGATGAGGTTAATCAACAATCCAAGGCTCTTACTCTGAATATTGATGCATATATTTGATGTGGTTTTGGATCATGTCTTCTAAAATCCTGGTTGGGTATCTTGCTTAAAATATCTAAATCCCTTGTGCAATGAGAGACTGCTATTGTTATGTCTTTTTTCACCCTAGGTCCATAGGTTACATGGGTATTCTAGTTGTTGTTGGGAGTCCTTACTTTAGACAGCTTCAATGCTTTGTTGAGATTATGGTGGCTTACATTTATTTTTATGGTAGCTTGTCATTAGTTTATGTTGTGTGGGTTATTACAATTGTTAAGGTGAGACCATTGAATACTAAGCTCTTTGTGCTCCATGAGCAGGAGGAAAAATCATTGGGTTCATGGTTGTTTTGTGAGTCATTCTCTTGTCAATTCTACCATAGACAATTTTTTATTATAGAGTGTGCTCATTGAAGAAACTGTCAAGTGTTGTCTTGAATTTTATACTTATTGCTCTACTTTTCTTCACACTAGTAGTCTTGAAGAAAATATTAAGCGTTGTCTTGAATTTTCTACTTATTGCTCTATTTTTCTTAATGCTGGTAGTCTTTACTGCTTTCTTGTCGAATCAATGCCTTGGTTGTACATGTGCCTTTGATCTTTGTTAAACACAATTTATAAAAAAGGTACAATTACAATATAAAAATCTCTTGAAAAAGGAAAGAAAAATATGATAAGTCATAAATTGTCTACACATATAAATTTATTACTATTGATCAAATACTATCTATAAATGTATTATATTCTTATATTCTTCTCTTCCATTTATCTTTATATTCCTCTACTCTCAATATTAGATTACACAGGTGAATGAAGCTTATCTTATTGTAAAATTTTAGAAATTTAGTCATATTTGTTAAGATTCAAGCAAGATAGAGTAACAAAAAAAATCAATTACAATGCAGAATAAAATACAAAAATAACAACAATTCACAACAATACACAAATTTAACATGGTTTACCTAATGTGAACTACATCCATAGAGAAACAACCGTCTACCTTTTTCTATTATCCAACAAAAAACAAATTACAATCTTGCAACAAAAAATACTGCTATGTGTTATATCAATGCACTTATGTTGCCTCAAAACTTCTTTTTTTCTTTTCACATCACACAATGACTTATTTATCAAACATTTTAGGTAGTTTGCAAATGTTGATTTATATACAAAACTAACAACCAACTCCTTTATAAATAATGTGCAATTTCTCCCCATCAAAGAGATGAGCCCTTAGAATCTTGTAAGATGAGATTTCCCCCCTACACTCCCTCATTGATTAATTTGGAAAAACGTAATGTCACCAAAATTTAAACTTGACAGCATGATGCTTGCTACATACCAACATTGTCATGTATCCATCCATAGTCTTGAATCATATGGAGCCCCACAGGTTGAATGATGTAACTACATTATTTTGTCTCTATGACATCCTTTAAGTTTCGAGACTTAATAATAGAAAAGAAATATGATGAAGGCTTGTGTTTATAAACAATGACATAAGGAAAAAATCAAAACAATATTTTAATGATCATTTGTCTAATCTAATTAGAATTATAAACAAGAAAATTTAGTAATAGTCATTGATTTAAAAATGCACAAATTAATTATAATAATAACTCATTAAAATATTTTACTATGAAAATAAATTAAATTAAATAAAAATAAAACATCTAACATTTCAAAAAATGTAATAATAATGCTATGAATCTCTTATAATATAATATAGAACATCTTTCATGTATTTAAGCAATGTCATATTATTCAACTATAACCAATACAAATCATTCTTAATTAATTCGATTATAAATTAAAATGAAAATAAGTATAATATTACATATATTGGATATCATTGGCATATGATGAACTGACATGTTGATATGATGATAATATATGTTGTCATTGATGTCAATAAGTGTAAGTGAACCGGTATGCAGATTGAAAGAAGTTGGTGAACCGATATGAAGAGGTATGAAGAGATGCAGTGAACCGGTGTCAGGGTTTCACTAAGTGTGACTACTGGTTGGTAGTCTCAGCTCTATGGTTATCGGTTTGGTGATCCAACATGTGCGATGCAACCGATGATACTCTGTGATGAGTTAGCTAAGAGATGTGAATGAGATCGAGGTGCCATGTCAGCCTTGTGCGCGTGAAGGATTGAGATATGAGAAAATCAACTGTGTTTGAAGTCTACCTCGGGAATGATCATTCTTCTTAGTGGTATGAGAAGAAATCATGATGGGTTACTGATTCCCATGTGCGGTGAAGAATGAATGATGCAGATTGTCTTGTGATCTATTTGAAATTGTAATACTCTATGCAATGTGTTTGGACGGTCAGGATTGGACCGTCTCTGTTGTAAACCTGAGATGCTTAGGGTTTAGGGTTTATGCTACCGACCTATCTGTTGTCTATAAGGTCGATGATGTTTGTTATTGTAAAGTTGTTGGCAAATGATTGTGTGTGTATCCGAGTGATGAGATACTTGCCAAACCAGTAAGAGGAAAATTGTAGAGTGTGATTGTAGAGTAGAGGAAATGAAAAGGATCCGCCTTGGCATGTAGCGCTGTTATTAGATCAGAAGTTTTTCCTGTTGTCTTCTAACCATTTCAACAGTTGGAAAATCCCTTTATCGAGTAGCTTTAATAGGCTTATTGTAAAACCTGTAACTGGTGACTCGAGATCATTGAGTTCTTCAAATCCTCTAGTGAGGTAACCTCTAACAGGGTTTCAACCTTTAACAGGGTATATAGCCATCCCTTAACCGGGTGATCTCTAACAGGATCGGTTCCTAGCAGAGCCTTATTGTAAAGTCTTTAATCAGACTAGGCTCCTAACAGGACGAGCTTCAAAAGAGTTCAAAAACAAGCTTGTGGGTATTCATCCCCACCTTGGTTTTTCCCATTTGGGTTTCCACGTGAAAAATCTATGTGTTATGTGTTATGCATTTTTCATGTGATGTTTATGAAGTATTTGGTTGAAAGATTATGCATGCAGAGTTAATAGGTTATGGTATTTCTAGTATACCACATGCATATGTTTATGGATGAAGTTGATATCTAGTATTGATCGTATTTGAAGTGATCAAACTTATCAGTTTATGGTATCTGATGTCTTACTGTGTTTAATCGGTGTTGCCATGGTTAAGTTTAGTAATGGTGACGACTAGTTGGTATTGCGTTAACTAGATAAGTTGTTGAGAAAGTTTGTTTTGCTTGTACTGATTCACCCCCCCCCTCTCAGTACTAGTTGGGGTATATGTTGTTCAACATTATTCATCAATTGGTATCAAAGTGCCTCCAGGTCCTCAGTGATATAAGCTTAACCGCTTGAGGTAAAAGATCCTGCTGTGATGATGAAGAGGGAAGGTCCTAAGTTCAATAGAGATAACTTTAAGATATGGAAGGACAAAATGAAGATTTACATCAAGTGTATGGGTTCGCAACACTAGAGCTATGTTGAGAATGCCTATGTGACTCCCACTGACACTCTGACTGATGATCAGAAGAGAGAGATCCAGGAAAATGGACAAGTCATGGAAGCCCTTATCAGCAGCCTGTTAGTTATTGAGTTTATTGATGTACAAGACAAGGACACACCTAAGGATGTATGGGATGCACTAGAAAACATCTATGGTGGTGATGAGCATGTAAAGAAAGTTAAGGAAGAGAGCCTTAGAGGTAAATTTGAGGATATGAGGATGGTTGAAGGTGAAACCGTTCAGCAGTATGGCATTAGGATCAAGACTGTGGTTGGTGATATCAAAAGCGCTGGTGGAACTATTGATGATACCACTATTGTTAGTAAAGTCCTTAGATCATTGTTACCAATTTATGCAATCAGAGTTGCTGCTATCCAGGAACTAAGGTCTATTGATAAAACCAAGGTATCCTTAGATTCTATCATTGCAAAGTTAACTGCATATGAGTTGAATAGCTATGATGGTAGTGTTCAGAAGACTAAGTGAGCCTTTAAAGCATCTACTATACCATCCAGAAAAGGAAAGGAAACTAGTACCAGTTATGAATCCAGACAATGCAGAGATATGGATGATGAAGAGATTCTAATGGAGTTTGAAGCTCTTCTTTCTAAAAGACTTCCGAAGGGAACTGGAAAATATAGAGGTAAACTTCCTTTGAAATATTTTTTCCCCTGCAATAAGATAGGACATATAGCTGCTAATTGTCCTAACAATGACAATAAGGATAAACCAGAGAGGTTTAGAAAATATAAAGGAGGAAACATAATAAATTGTCTAGTTGTTGTGGATGAAGGTGTCACTGATGAAGAATCAGAAGATGAAGAAAATGAAGACATAGTGTTTGTAGCAGTAAAGGAAGAAGTTTCTGACAAGAAAGCTCTTGTCTCTCTTATTGACAACTCTAATGAGTGGATAATTGATAGTGGTTGTTCTCACCACATGACTGGTGACCGGAGAAAGTTTCTGTCTCTGGAGGAATATGATGGAGGTGTTGTCAGATTCGGCAACGATGCACCATGCTTGGTGAAAGGTAAAGGATCCATCTCACTGAATGGAAAGAGTAGTGCAGATGATGTCTACTGGGTAGAAGGTCTTAAGCATAACCCATTGAGTGTTGCTCAGTTGAATTACAAAGGATTAGTTCTGGAATTTGTAGTATAATTGGGAAGAGTGGTGAAGTTATTGCGACTGGTAAGCAGACCAGAGGTAACATATTTCAGTTGAATGCCAAGATAAGTCAGTGCCTAATGGAAAAGTTTGATGATAGTTGGATATGGAATAGGAGACTCTGTCATATGAACTTTGACAACATTGTTAAAGCCGGTAAGATCAAGACGGTAAGAGGATTACCTTTGCTAAACAAACTCGAGAATTCTTTGTGCAGAGAATGTCAACTTGGGAAGATGTCTTCCTCAACTTTTAAAGGCAAGTCTTTCTCAATAGAAAATTTACTTGATCTTGTGCATACTGATTTGTGTGGTCCTATGAAAACTAGAAGTATTCAGGGAGATAGGTATTTTATGATTCTTACTGATGACTGCTCAAGAATGATGTGGGTCACATTCTTGAAAGACAAGTTTGAAGCATTTGGAAAGTTCAAAGCTTTCAGAGAATTAGTAGATAAATAAAGTGGTAAAAAGATAAAATGTATGAGAACTGATCAAGGAGGAGAATTCACTTCTGATGAATTCAATAAGTACTATGAAGATAACGATATCAAGAGGCAGTTGTCCGCCCTAAGGACACCACAAAAAAATGGCATAACAAAAAGAAATAACAAGACTATAGTTGAAGTGGCCAGAACAATGCTGATCCAAGGAAAGGTTGCTCACACCTTTTGGAGAGAAGCAGTGAGCACTGCAGTCTATACTATGAACCAGGTACTCATTAAGAAAGGCAAAGATAAAACCCCTTATGAGTATTGGACCGGGAAAACTCCCACTGTGAGTTACTTTAAAGAGTTTGGTAGTAAGTGCTATATCAAGAGAGGTGAGCATTTGAGCAAATTTGATGCAAAATGTGATGAAGGAATATTTCTGGGATATTCCACTAAGAGAAAAGCTTTCAAGTGCTACAACAATAGAACTCAGAAAATTGTTGAAAGTATCAATGTCAGGGTTGATGAATCCCCTGAGGAACCTAAGGAAACTTGCAGCAAAGAAGTGGAAGATGAACCGGGTATAGCCTTTTGGGAACCGGTTAAGAAAGAAACTTGTAAAGATCTCAGTGTTCTTGTACCGGTAGAAGCTGTAGTAAGAGAAGAAGAAGAGGTCAGTGAAGAAGAAGAAGAAAAGCTAGTAGATCAAGCTAGAGTCATTCCTAGATATGTAAAGTTGCATCATTTTTCGAAGCAAATCATAGGAGATAAAGATACAGGGATACTCACAAGAAGGAAAGTGAAGGAGAACTCTTGCATGATTTCTGAATTTGAACCCAAGACTTCCAGAGAAGCTCTTATAGATGAAGACTGGATTAAAGCAATGGAAGAGGAGCTAGACCAGATAGAAAAGAATGCGACATGGTCTTTGGTGCCTAGACCAGAACATAAAAAATGTCATAGGTACCAAATGGGTCTTCAGGAATAAGCTGAATGAAGAAGGCATAGTTGTCAGGAACAAGGCTAGGCTTGTATGCAAGGGATACGCTCCTGAGGAGGGAGAAGACTATGGAGAAACCTTTGCTCCTGTGGCTAGACTAGAAGGTGTTCGAATGCTACTTGCATTTGCAACATTTAAGGGATTTAAGATTTATCAAATGGATGTGAAGTTTGCTTTTCTGAATGGAATCCTAGAAGAGGAAGTGTATATAGAGAAACTAGAAGGGTTTTCCTTATCAGAAGATAGTGACATGGTGTGTAGGTTACACAAAGCCCTGTATGGACTGAAACAGGCACCTAGGGCGTGGTATGAAAGACTAAACTCTCATCTTGTGAAGATTGGATTTCAGAGAACAAGTGAAGATAGCAAAATCTACTTGAAATCATAAGGTGATCAGATTCTAATTTGTGAAGTGTTTAGGGATGAAATAATCTTTGGAGGAGATGATAAAATGAGTCATGCATTTGCATATGAAATGAAGAAAGAGTTTGAGATGTCTTTGATAGGAGAAATAAAGTTCTTCATTGGTTTACAGATTCAACAAATAAAAGAGGGTATCTTTATTACCCAATCCAAGTATGTCAAAGAGGTATTGAAGACTTTTGGCATGGAGGAAAGAAAACTAGTTGTTACACAGATGGTGACTGGCTGTAAACTGACTAAGGAAGATGATTCAACACTGGTGAATGAGAAGGAGTATCGGTAAATGATCGGTAAACTGCACTATGTGGTGCACAACAAACCAGATATTGCTCATGCAGTGGGCATAGTAGCTCATTTTCAGAAATGTCCAAGAGAATCCCACATGGTAGCTGTCAAAAGGATTCTTAGATATATGAAAGGAACAGTTGATTATGGATTGTGGTATCCATATAATGGTGACTATAATCTCAAGGTATATACTGACATTGATTGGGGAGGTAATGTGGATGATCGGAAGAGCACAACCGGTGGAGCGTTCTTTCTTGGTGGAAGATTAGTATCATGGACAAGTAAGAAGCTGAGTTGTATTTCCCAATCTACAGCTGAAGCAGAATATGTGGCAACATTTATGAACTGCACTCAAGCAATTTGGATGAAGCATGTATTGGAAGGTTTCAAAGTACCTATATCTGTACCACTGAATATATTTTGTGATAATACAAGTGCAATAAATATTTCCAAGAATCCAGTATTGTATGCTAGAACTAAGAATATTGAGCTTAAATATCACTTCTTGAGAGAGAAAGTTTAGAATAAGGAGGTTGTACTACAACATGTTTCCAGTAAGGAGCAGCTAGCAGATATATTCACTAAGCCCTTACCGGAGACTACATTTACCTATTTGAGAGGTGAATTAGGGGTTCTGCCCCTTCATGATATCAATTAAAGTTGTGTTCTCCGCATGAGTCAAGTACTACAGTGATAAATCTTTCAGGATTGATGTGTTGAAGGATGCTACTCCTTAGGGGGAGCAACATAGTAGATTTTGGAAGCTTGTGCCTCCACTTTGGCATTGTTGTCAAAGGGGGAGAAGATATCTGATGTATGGGGAGAAGATAACTGATGTATGGGGAGAAGATATCTGATAATGCAGATACACTGATCTATGAGGTTTTCAGTTGCAATGCTACAATGAGTATTGCCATCAATTCCAAAGAGGGAGATTGTTGGATATCATTGGGATATGATGAACCGACATGTTGATATGATGATAATGTATGTTGTCATTGATGTCAATAAGTGTAAGTGAACCGGTATGCAGATTGCAAGAAGTTGGTGAACTGGTATGAAGAGGTATGAAGAGATGCAGTGAACCGGTGTCAGGGTTTCACTAAGTGTGACTATCGATTGGTAGTCTCAGCTCTACGGTTATCGATTTGGTGATCCAACATGTGCGATGCAACCAATGATACTCTGTGATGAGTTAGCTAAGAGATGTGAATGAGATCGAGGTGCCACGTCAGCCTTGTGCGTGTGAAGGATTGAGATATGAGAAGATCGACTGCGTTTGAAGTCTACCTCAGGAATGATCATTCTTCTTAGTGGTATGAGAAGAAAGCATGATGGGTTACTGATTCCCATGTGCGGTGAAGAATGAATGATGTAGATTGTCTTGTGAATTATTTGAAATTGTAATACTCTATGCAATGTGTTTGGACAGTCAGGATTGGACCACCTGTGTTGTAAACCTGAGATGCTTAGGGTTTAGGGTTTATGCTACCGACCTATCTGTTGTCTATAAGGTCAATGATGTTTGTTATTGTAAAGTTGTTGGCAAATGATTGTGTGTGTATCTAAGTGATGAGATACTTGCCAGACCAGTAAGAGGAAAACTGTAGAGTGTGGTTGCAGAGTAGAGGAAATGAAAAGGATCTGCCTTGGCATGTAGCGCTGTTATTAGATCATAATTTTTTCCTATTGTCTTCTAACCATTCTAACAGTTGGAAAATCCCTTTACCGAGTATCTTTAACATGCTTATTGTAAAACCTATAACCAGGTGACTCAAGATCATTGAGTTCTTCAAATCCTCTAGTGAGGTAACCTCTAATAGGGTTTCAACCTTTAACAGGGTATATAGCCATCCCTTAACCGAGTGATCTCTAACAGGATTGGTTCCTAGCAGAACCTTATTGTAAAGTCTTTAACCGGACTAGGCTCCTAATAGAGCGAGCTTCAAAAGAGTTCAAAAACAAGCTTGTGGGTATTCATCCCCATCATGGTTTTTCCCAGTTGGGTTTCCACATGAAAAATCTATGTGTTATGTGTTATGCATTTTTCATGTGATGTTTATGAAGTATTTGGTTGAAAGATTATGCATGCAGAGTTAATAGGTTATGGTATTTCTAGTATACCACATGCATATGTTTATGGGTGAAGTTGATATCTAGTATTGATCATATTTGAAGTGATCAGACTTATCAGTTTATGGTATCTGATGTCTTACTATGTTTAACCATTGTTGCCATGGTTAAGTTCAGTAATGGTGACAACTAGTTGGTACGTTAACTAGATAAGTTGTTGAGAAAGTTTTTTTTTCTTGTACTGATTCACCCCACCCTCTCAGTACCGATTGGGGTATCTGTTGTTCATCATTATTCATGAACATATTGTTATTATTATTTTTTTTGGATAAGTACTATCTTTATGGGGATAGCTCCATTTATTGATCAAAACATAGATTACATAGTTTATACTTCTAATCTCTTCCACCAAACATTCTAAGGCCACTACTATGTTGTAACCTACAACAACTTTACAAATAGCACTTTATTCTGATTACATGAGGATGACACAAACACACTACCATATATCCAGACCCGATTACATAAGATCGATACTGACACAATACCTCCCTTACTATCTACAAATCTGTCATTACACATCATGCGTCCATATGAAAGATCTACTTTCCTAGATATGATGCAGGATTGTGCCCAGTTGCACACCAAAATTCACCACCCTCGTCATTGATGCATTAGACAACCAATTGTTTCTAGATTCTAACATCCTTTGAAATGGTTCCATGTCTCTGTTTATCACTCCAATCCTGAATACCTCCCATGCTTCATGAATGAAATTCTTCTTTCTTTCTTCCACAACCTTAGCTTGAACTCTATCCTCATCCTATGAGTTCAACTCTTCTCCATATTCCGAAGAGATGAAATTTGTTGTGTTAAAATAAAGTCCCAAATTTCTCACCCATTCCTCAAAGACCAACTCCATTATTGCATTACCCACCACCTCCCCATCCACCTCTCTGATAAAGCCTACAATTAGTTCCACACACATCTCCTTAGAAGCCAAAATGTCGACCAAAGGGAAAATGATAGCTTCATACACCATTCCATCACACCAATGCCTTCCTCCTCCCAGGGATGATACCATTATTCTCCTAATAGCCTCAAATTCTTCATCTGTAATGTTGAATAGTCTTCTACATTGTTCTGCAGGGTCTCATCCCTGCACATATCCCTATCTGATGCCTTCACATGAAGCCTCACTTTTTTCTTTCCAAAGTACCTCGAGGCAATCATCATGGAGTTTAGATTCATCATTCATTATTGTATTTGACTCGACCCAAATACCATGGTTAGCTAACCAATCCACCATATGATTACCTTCACGATATGTATGAACCAACTTGTAATCTGGGATTCAATATGGCAACTCTTTTATCCTTTTCAATCCGTATTGTAGTTTCCAACTCGGAAATTTTAATATGATGACTCCATTAATAATTACTTAGGAGTCTCCTTGCACAATGATCTTTTTCATACCCCTATTCACACACTCATCTAATCCAACTTTCAGCGCTTTTAACTCAACTTCATTGTTGGACGCTCTCCCCATGTAACCTGAGATCCCATACACCATTATGCCCTGATTATCCCTTAGTATCGCACCATATCTTGCTTTCCTTGGGTTCTCTTTTCTTTCTCCATCGAAATTTAATTTCATCCATCCTTCCAGAGGAGCCTTCCAATGAGCCCCCAGTCTATCTGCCTTCCTTGGTATGATTGTGCAGTTTCCTTTATCTTTCAACTCCCATAAGGTTTCCATTTTTCTATCCCATTTCGTATATGCCAATATCTTTTTGTTCATTGTTTTCCCTGAAAATACCTCTTCAATCCACTTATAATACCATCTAATGTTCTCTCCTCGGTCTTAAATATCCTGTGATTTCGTGCTTTCCAAATATGCCAAACTAGCATAGAGGGGCCCACCAACCGTAGATCTCCCCATTTAGATAGCCTCCCAACTGTCGGCCAAGTCAAGAAGATTTCTAGGAGATTGATATTTCTGACTGTACTCCACATTAGCATGCCAAACAACCAATCCCAACATTCCTTTGCCACCAGACACCAATATAAGAGATGATTGGAGCTCTTCTCGTCCTTCTTGCACATCAAATACATACTTGCTCCTACAATCCTGATAGATTTTAACCTATTCCCCATCAATATCCTATCATGAAGAGCAATCCAAAGAAACACGCCTTCTTTAGAAAGGATCTTTTTGTTCCAACATAATTTCATTGGCTAAGATTTATCCACCATCCTATGTCTCTGAATGGAATAGCCCAAACTCACTTTGTAACTACTAGATTTGGCCGCGCACCACAAGAGTTCATCTAGTTCACCCATGAAAATCACCCCTCTTTGATTTTGAATATCTTTGATTCTATTAAACAATTCCACATTTTCTAACTCTATTGATTTGTATTTGACTCGGCCAAAATTAGGTGCAAAACCTATCCATATAGTCTACAACATATAATCACATTTCTCCTTCAATCGTAGCTATCTAATCTTGCTCCTCAAACAACTCCTTCAGGGCCGGTTAACCGTTCCAGGAGTCCTACTAGAATTGTGCCTTCCTCCCATCTCCAATCCTCCATGAGAGATGGTCCACAATGAGTCTTCTTCTTTCCCAAACAAAGTTCCAAACCAAGGAACTGGATGAGGAATTCACCATAGTAAATATTCTTTTAGGCTTTGCTGAATCCAAATATTTACTTCTCATAATTTTGCACCACAGCTTCTCCGGATGTTTGTAAATCTTTCAAGCCAGCCTAGCCCCCAATGCTAAATTTTGAAAGTTCATCTTCCTCAGTCCTGCACCTCATTCTTCTTTGAGCATACAAATTGTATCCCAATTTATAAGTGGTATCTTCTTGTCTTCTTTCGATCCCTCCCATAATAATTTCTTCATATGACCATCCAATGCATTGCTTGCTCTGATCGATAATCTAAAGCAGGACATACTATATATGGGTATGGCTAATAAGACAAATCGAATCAACTGAATTCTCCCTGCTTGTGACAATCATTTCGTTTTTCCATAATGTTGATTTAGCCTGACATTTATTGATTACCTCCTCCCACATCACCTTGGTGTTCTTTCCCAGGAGAAGGAGAACCCCTAAATATTTTATGGGAAATGATCCAATATTAAATTCCAGTATCTTGGATATTTTGTTTTGAGTAGCTTTCCCTGTATTAATAAAGAAAATTTGCGACTTTTCTTTATTCATACTTTGTCCAGACACTGTTTCATACACATCCATTGTTTCTCTGATGGACTTCGCATCCCCTTCCATGGCTACTCCAAAAAGCACCATGTCATTCACAAATTGAGAATGTGAAATGGGTTTTAAATCCTTGTGATGACACCTTTCCACAAACCCAAATTGCATTTCCTCTTGATTTTCCTTCCTAGAACTTCCTCCATGAGCACAAACAAAGATGGCGACAAGGGGTCTCCTTGTCTCAAACCATGAGTAGCTGGAAAGAAACCACTAATAACTCCATTCACCAAAACTAAAAAGTGTGAGGTAGAAATGCAGTGGCTAATACAATCTAACCATTTTTATGGACTCCAAATCTACTAAGAACATCCATCAGGAAACACCAAATAACTCCATCATATGCTTTGCTCACATCTAGTTTTACCATCACACCTTTAATGTGATCTTTTTGCATCAAATGTATCATCTCCACAACCAGGATGATGTTGTTTGAAATCTCTCTACCCAGAGTAAATCCATGTTGTTCTTTCAAGATCAACTTGAGCAAAAACTTTTTGAGTCTGGATGAAAAGGCCTTTGAAATAATTTTGTATATTAAATTGCATATTGAAATCGGACAAAAGTCAACCATGTTTTCACAATTTTGTTTTTTAAAATGAGCACAATGAAGGTGTTGTTCATTTCTAAAACAAATCTCCTCTTCCTTCTAAACTCCGCAACCACCATCTAGATATCTTTGCCCATAATTTCCCAGGACTTTTGGAAAACTTTTGCAGTAAATCCATCAAGCCCTAGAGCCTTATTTGGATGAAGTACAAAAGTGCCCTCCTTAACTTTCTGAATAGAAAAAGGACTGATCAGAAACTTGTTGTCTTAATTTGTGACCTCCCTTTGAATAACATCTAGAATGCTCCCATCTACCCTGCCGCAGTCAGGATTGGATCCCAACACATTAGTAAAGTGTTTTGTCATTGTCTCCTCAATCTCTTCCTCTGACTTGCACCATCTCCCTCTGTCATCGCATATGTCTGATATCTTATTGATAATGCATTTGACTTTCATAGAAGCATGAAAGAATTTAGTATTGGAGTTGCCTTCTGTAATCCATAATTCTCTAGCTTTTTCTTTCCAAAATGACTCTTCTCTACAAAGAATCTCGGCCAACTCATCTTTGAGGACTTTTTATTTTTTCGTATTCTGCATTGGTCATCCCTTGATTCATAATTACCTCATTAAGTTCTGTCAGATCTTTTTCAATCCTCAATTTCTCCAAAAAATGTTTTTGAATGAGTTCCTATTCCAAATCTTGACTTTCTCTTTAACAAATTGAAGTCTCTTCACAAATTGATAGCTGGGAGTTCCTCTAAAACAATCACTTTCTGCCCACCACTCCTTCATTAAATTCAAAAGGTTCTTGTCCCGCCACCACATGCTAAGGAATTCAAAGCTTCCTCACTATTTTCTTTGATCCTTATCTATCTCTAGTTGAACCGGAAAATGGTCAGAACCTGAGAATGGTAGAATAGTGGTATAAATCAAATGCTAATCATCTAACCAATCCTTCCCAACAAAGAATCTATCAATTCTCTCTGAATTATTTGTGAAGTTGACTCTCCTATTCATCCATGTATACGAACCATTGTTGGGAATAACATCAGTCAAACAATTATAATAGAAAAATTGGTTGAAATCTTCCATCACCCTGTTTGTTTTCCTCAAACCGCCTTTCTTCTCATCCAAGTCAAGGATAGCATTGAATTCTCCTACCACCACTACTTTATCTTTGTCAAGTGATTGAATCCTGTCAGAGATCTCCAAGCCGACTTTGAGCTTGTCCTCTATTCCAATAGGACCGTATATATTGATAATAGGGAATTTAACATCCCGTCTCAATGTTTCAACCATGCAGATCATCTAGAAGTTGCTAGATTCACAAAGAGATACTTGGATTGAATTTGGATTCCACATAACTCCTAAACCTCCCATTGAGCCTCTAGCCTCTTGAAATAATCCTTCCCATCTCAAACATTTTTTTACGAAACTCAGAGCTTTATGCAAATTAAGCTTGGTCTCTTGTGGTAACACCACACCATTAGAGGAATTCTCTAAATAACGTTTAACCAAGCGTCTCTTGTCAGGAGCTAACATGCCCTTGACGTTCCAAGTGAGGACCTTCATGCCTTCCCAAGGGAGGTTTCCCCTCCCTTGGATCTTTTTTAGGAAGTCTAAGATACTAACAATACCCTTTTCTTGATCTTTGTCCTCTCTAATCTGCTTATTAATTCTTCTCCCTCTATTAGCTTTAGCCCTGCCTAACAGAGCATTGGTCGATTGGCTGATACATCTAGGGTCCAATATGTCCAACTCATCTTCTACCTCCAAATATTTCTTAGAGCCCAACCTTGCTTTGATTTACCCCTCTTTCAATCCTAATAGAGGAATCAGGCCATTAATTTCCCTTGCTGAATCTCCTAAATGCTCTTCCATCTAAACCTTGTCCCTTGCTACTAAAGAAATCCCAATCGCAAATTTCCCTTTACTAGTCGGCTCTGCAATAACTACCACTTTGGAGAGGGATTGATTTTTCTCCGATTGAGGTAGAGACCTCGATTTATCTCTCTGATCATTAGAATATCTAGGAGCCCATTTCTTTGCCGACCTAACAAACATTCTGTAGTCTCTTTGAACATGCGTAATGCTACCACATCTCTCGCATTGTTGTTTGGGTTTTTCAATCTCTATTTGTTGTCTCCAAGATCTATCCTCCGATTTCAACATGATCGCCGATGGAATCTGTTTAACCGCCGCTACCCTCATCCTAGTGTATAGATATGAATAGCCTTCCACAATCTTTTTATCTATCTCCAACAATGTACCGACAAATCTCCCAATATTTTTCCAAACTTTCTCCGCCCCAATATTGAATGGGTAGATTATATAACCAAATCCATTGTGACCTATCATATACAACCAAAGGGATTGGATTGTAATTAGCAAACCAGGGTTGCAAATACAAGGGAGAGTCATCCGTGAACCAGGTTTCCTTGTTAAGGATCCAATTTCACTCTTCCTCCTCTGTGAACACAACAACAAAAAGCCCCTAGGAATTAATTTTATTAATGTCTTGGCCTTCCACTGATCCCCAATCCATACTTTGGTTTTATTGCGTTCAACCCTCAGCCCAAAAAATGACCTATAACTGCCAATTTTTCCCATAGATTGATGTCCTCTTCGATCTCTTCTAAAAAATTGATGGATTATAATTCTCCCGAGGCCTCCTTCAAGTCCGTCCTCTTCTCCCGAGGTAGTCTATGAGATTCCTTCCTTACAAAAGCGCCATAGCCCATGAAATGATCTCTGATCATTCCTTCTCCATACCGCCATTAGTTGCAGAGCTATTTTTTTCACTCCTTTATTTTATCCACTTCATATATTACATATTGTTATGATTGTTTAATAAATAATATATTATCTTATGTCTATTAATTATATCTAATATGGTATAAGTTTTTTTCATATGTATATTTCTCTAATTAGTATATCAAAATATGGAGGGTAAATATATATATATATATATATATATATATATATATATATATATATATTTATATGTCTTATTAATGATAATATTAATTTGTATTATAAGTTATCTATTGGACATACATATTAATTGCAATAGTGATGTAAAAAATAGAGTTTTGAACTCTACTTTAAATTATAATCTTCCACTCTTCTGGAGGCTCCTGCTCCTGTTCGGCAACAATGTTTCTGTTAGGAACTGGGAAGGACAACTAAGAGGGGGGGGGGGGGTGAATCAATTGTAAATCAATTATAACCCAAAATAAATTATTCCAACTTAAAACTCAGTGCCGGTAAAACAAATTAACAGTTATAGTATTACCGGTACAACTTAATGCATGAAACAGATAGTAAAACACTTCCACAACACTTGACACAGAGATTTTGATGTGGAAACCTTGAAAGGGGAAAAACCACAGTGGGAAACCTTACCCACAATCAGATGATACTATTGCAGATAGTAAGTGAATACAATAAGGGGTCTGCACATGCAGAAAGGCCAACCGCCTAGAGCTCACTGCTCAATCACAAAATAGGAGTCACACTGACTACAATTGGATGGTTAAATCCAATAACAATGTACTGCTTCAGTATAGCATCTACAATGTTGGATTCAGTACCGGTTTAAGCTCTGACCATGAGTACCAAACACCTTCATAACCTTTCCTTCAACCTTCAGATAATATCTGCATGATTCGCACAATGATCTTCAATATTCACACACATTCATATACCTATACACTCATATATCTTACATTTATTTATACAAAACCTAGGACCTCATGATTAGGTTGACTCCCTAAAGATATTACATTTACAAAATAAGTCTTGATGCAATAAAATATGTCGGCCTCAATACATTTACACATTATCCAATCAATAGACCATTTCCAAAACATTTCGTGCTGATCTGGAACATGATATCTTGTACCGATCCATAACCTAGACCTCTATGTTGGTTAAGGGAAATATGTGAACTTGATTAGTCCAATAAGAAAAACACCAAGTGTAAACATCCAATCCATGTCTTTGACATAATCAAATCATCTTCAAATGATAACGAGTCATCATCAACTTCTTGAGCTGCCGGTGAAACATATACCGGTGACTGTGCATAAGCCAATATCCATGTCGAGACCACAATGTGCCGGTTCAACAACAAACCAATATAACCAGAGTGCTTAATCAACAATTTAGACCTCCAAAAACATAGGCATTGACATCAATGAAAAAACCAATGCAACACATGATGAAGTCATCCATAATACCAATAGTTTCACTCTTGATGATTCTGCTCCAGTTGTTGTTCTGCAACAGTTTGCTACTACTACAAACATAAAGTTCATGCCCCCCCCACTTGATTCTTCATTTGATGTCCCAAATACTAGTATCACTTAGACTTTTGTTTGTCACAGGCGGAAGGGAGAGTCCTCTCCTCCCCCCCAAACCCCTCTATGTCAAGTTTTGGGTGTTTTTCCCCACTCTTGAGTTGGGGTTGGGTTCTTGTTGGTTTGGAAGGCTTCTAACAATGTTTGTTGTTATTGGCCTACCCGACCTTGTTTTATTTGTTTGATTTGTTCCCTTGTTTATATTCTTTTTCTGCCTATAGGCTGCTGTATAAAGGGTCAACACCCTTGTTTTTGGCTGCTTTTTCAATCAAAAACAAATTATAAGCTTGAAAAGAGATTCTATAAATTGAATATTTTTTTTTTCTTTTTTTCTTTTGTCACTTTAACTTTGTAGATTGTTTTCATCAAAGTTGAAATTCTATAACTTTTTCTTCTCATTTTAAGAATCCAACTTTTCCTTTTATTCATCACATAATGTGTATTATTGGTGGTTCCTACTTAATCTTAACAACATTATAAATATTTGAACATTCTTTACACATGGTCAAATAGAAACATTTTTTTTTTATCGGTAATTGGTCAAAGCTTGAATAGCTTTTGACTAGAGCTATGAACCAGTGGGGACTTAGATTGACCCCAAGACCTTCCCCATCCTATGGAAGGCCAAGAGTCACAACTTAGAATTCCACTTCAGATGTCCCTATTGGGAATTGAACTTGGGTCTCCACAGTGAGAACCCAGTGTTTTAACCAGTTAAGCTCAACCCCTTGGACTAGTCAAATAGAAACATTGCAACACTAACATGAAATCTTTATAAGAATAGAAATAAGATTAAATAAATAAACTAAGATAATGATATTCATTTTCACAAAAGATCAAAGATTAACCTATGAAATTATAAGAGCACAATAAAAAGAAAGAATTGAAAATGTAAGCATATTTTCAACAAAATAATAAAAGAACAAAATTAAAATATATGCATTAAAGAGAAAACATAACATCCTTTTACATCTCACAAATTTTGTCATTTCTATAATCATGCCACAATGTTGCTTCGTACTTAATCATGAAAAAGATAGAAGGGGAATGAATAAAATAATTCTTCAAAGTGTAAAGCCTTATGGAAGCAAAATCTTTAGCCAAGCATTGATGAACAACATATAAATAATATGATGAATAACATATAAATAGAAATGTACATTAAGTATGTTTGATTCTCATAAATCATGAAGGTTTGAAGAGAATTATACAAGTCTATATAGTGACAAAAGAATAATCTCTTATCTCATAATAAGAACATTTACATGTTAGATAAGGTGCACTCTTTTCAGAGATGGGGTTAGTGAAAAATGTTTTTGATTGTTTTTCTTTCATGTATTTATGACTCTAGCTATTTTTAAATCTTTGTGTTGTAGATTGTAATGGATTTCTTTTAATATAATTCTCTTTTTACTTGAAAAAAAAACACATCTAAAATAAAAAAATCTTCAATTTCAAATTTCATTCAACAAATCTAACAAATATGATACAACTTAAAATATAATAACTAGTCTATATATATAAACATAAATAAATTCTAATCTACTCTTAAACAAAAAGAAAATCTTTAAACAAAATAATTTGAACTTAATGTCATTTAAATTATTTTATCTTCTATTTTTACTTTAAGTTAATAATTTTTTAGTAAATAAAATCATATACAACAAATTGAATAGTCAAAAAAATAAAAATAAAGAATAATTATATAAAAAATGATAATAGAGACTATTAAACATTAACAACATAATTAGAGCTATAAACAAAATAAATTGCAAAACAAAGCATATTCACTACATTCTAGAATCTAGACAATGAATATCCAATAATACAATTAAATAATACACTCAATAATGCAATGTGGATTTTTTAAATTTTAATTTAAAAAAACTTAAATAGTTATATATTTAAAAAGGTTCATGTGTTGAAAGAATATAATATATACACAATTAGTTGGATGAGTACCCCATGTTACTACTTATCAAATTGCCATTAGTTTTTATATTCAAAGTCATACTATATATTCTAGTCGGTTAGCATTACCGAATCATGCAATCGGTACACATAGAGAAGTCGGTATGAACAGTCTAGTCGGTTACAGAAGAAAGCAATCACAGAATGTAGTATTCAATGAGTTGTTTACCGAGTATCTTTTTATGGCTACCGAGCAGCAAAGTTAACACACCGAGTGAAACGTGTTACCAGATACATTGAACCTGGACATGCACATGAAAACGTATTACAAGATCGAGGCACATCTAACCGTTATTACATTGGAAATTGCACTAGAAGATTGTGTATGATTACAAGGTCAATCTAACCAATGAAATATTTTGTTTAGTTATTCATTCGAGGAATCTTGTTTGTAAGATCGAAGCAATGGATTAGATCACCGTTTTAAGAGATCTATTTATACAGCATGGATTAAGGACAAGGTGTGTGCATATATGTATGAAGGAAGACTATTACAGAGACACAGAGAGGTCACTGAGAAGGTTATCAGAGAACAGTCGAAGAATAGAGTAAACAGAAGGGTTTACTGAGTTACAATATGGGTTACCGAGGTATGCTATATGCAAGGTACTCTTATTCTGAGCACATAGAATCTACTATAACATTTCAGATGTAAAGTTGCAGATATTTGTAATGATTTTATTGTAATATTGTGAAGTTGAAAGAGAAACCTCTAATAGGGTAAAAGACTCTAACCAAGTCTATAAATTGTAAATCCTCTAACCAGGTGCAACATTCAGATTAATGTTGTAAAATCCTTTAGCAAGGTAGATCTAACAGATCTTGTTACTCCTAACAGGGCAAGCTATCAGAAATAGCTAAATGTATCTCTAACCGAGAAATCTTTATTATTGCAGTAGTGAAGTTGTGTGTGCCATCCCCACTGCAGTTTTTCTCTCTAACCAAGAGTTTCTGCATAACCAAAATATATGTGTTATGGAGTGAATCATGTATGATTGTTATCTATTTGTTTTAACTTTATTTTATGTTATTGCACTATTCTGTTTATGCATAATAGTAAGGTTATTATTGAAGAAAGGTTTTGGAGTACTGATTCACCCCTCCCCTCTCAGTACATTAGCTTTCCATATTGGGCCTAACAATTGGTATCAGAGCTTGAATCTTGAAAAAGGGTTTAACTACCTAAAGAGAAAGATCTTATCAATGGAAGGCTATAAACAATCTCGGAAGATTGTATATCTACAAGAAAAGCTGGATCATGCAAATCAAGTGATTGTAGACATGCAAAGGCAAATGCAAAAATCTCTGAAAGTCAGAAGAAGATTATCTGATGACTTGCAGGATTCTCAAGAGTTAGTGGAACAAATTGAGACATCATCTGAGAATAGTATATCTTAAGAGACTGAAGAAATGATTGGAATGTTGAAAGAAAAGAACAAAGCATTGGTTGATCAACGAAAAGCAATGAAAAGAGAACATGAACATTTCAGTTTACAAATGACTGAAAATCTAGATGCATTAAGGATAGCTGAGGATAAAGCAAGAGATCTACAAAGAGAGAAACAACAACTTAGAGTCTTAGTATCTGAAAAGAATGATGAAATCATAAGGCTAACTGGTATTCAACAAAATATGACAGATCAACTAGGTTATGCACATCATGAAGCAATTCTAAAGAATGATGAAAATCAAGCATTGAAACGTGAAGTATCAAGGTTGACTGATGAACTTGAAATAGAGAAAAAATCCAAAGAAACATTAAAGAAGAGTTATGAAGCATCAAAGATGTTGGATGAGCAACTGAATACAAGAAGATCCAACAAAGATGCAGGACTCGGTTACAAAGGAAAAGTATCAACCGAGAAAGGAATTCATACTACCGAGAGAGGAGAATCATCAAAGCAAGTTGGAAATAGGAATAACATCAAAAGGAAGAAGCCTATTTGCTACTACTATGGAAATCAAGGTCATACTATCAACATATGCCAGATTAGAAAAGGTAAGCAACCGAATATCACTAAGTCCAATGGATATTGTTACAATTGCAATAAATATGGTCACACATCTAATCAAGTAGGACAAAGTCTCTTAACAACTATCAAAAGGCAAAATTCAAAGGGTTTTGTAGAAATTGCAATAGATATGGACATAATACTGAGAAGTTCTGGTCTAAGCAAAAGAACTACATGCGGTATCCACACCGAGAAAACACTAGAGGTTACCGAACTCACACAGATCCTTACCGACAATATGCAACAGTACCATGGGATTACAATACAAGGATATGGTGCGAATGTTGTGGAAGATATGGACATATTAGTGCCAACTGTTTTATAAGGTTTGGAATGAACAACCGAAGATCATGGAGAACTCCTAGTATGGCATGTTTTCATTGTCACAAAGTTGGACATTTAGCTGGAGATTGCAGAGATCAACCTAGAAGAGACACTAAAGAGATAAAAGAAAAATTCAAGATGATTTGGAAAAAGAAGGAAATCATGTCAGATGAAGAAAGCACCTTACCTACCAAGTTAGGTGCACCTATTCCAAGTTAGTTAGAAAAGGTATGAAGGGACTGCATTCTCTAAAGGTTAAATCATAACAGTTCCTATTCTATTATGTACAAAATTCAAAATCTGCATAGTTAAGATGCAATTAGTCAGTTTGAAATTCTATCAAAAGTACTTTACAGGAAACCTGTCAAGTCAGTGTATATAGGAAGCTTGTCAAGTTGGTTAATGAAGGAAATTTGGTTACTCGGTTAAAACGAAAAAAAAAGAGTAAATCAGTAAAAGGTGAATTGAGTGCATTTAAAGTTTTGACCTAACTTGCACGAAGCCCGATAAGGTATATTTGAGTACTTAAAGGTATTTTTGCAGTCATTTTTATTCACCAAGTTTTCAAGAGAGCAAAGCAGAGCGAATCAAGGCGATCATTCAGAGCGAATTTCAAGGTATTTACATCAAATCTATTCACATTGTTAAGCTGGTTTCCGATCTAGTCAAATTGCTATTATCTACCAAGTGTGAAGCGTCAATCGTTTGTAAACCCTAAGGATAGTTTGCTAAATTTTACCTGAAACCTACAATGGCGCCCAAGATCCAAGATCCTCTAGTTGTCAAAAATGTAGAGAAGCCCTCGCTGAAATATTCTTTGACTCCTGTAAAGCGGAAAATCGCGATCGAACCCTAGTTGCTCTCCCCTCTTCCAACTCCAAGGAGAGAGAAGGGAGATTCACTAGGGTTGATGATTTTCACTCAGGGGAGAAACTTTACATTCAAAAGAGGGGTTGAAACCCACAAGATCCAATCCCACACAATGCAAGATTGGATGGTAAATGTGTTTCAAGGGTTAAGAAAGCAAGGCTACCCTCTTTTGTAAAGAGTGTTGATAGAAGAATTAAGCTAGGAATGCATAGAAAGTGACAAAGATTCACTTATAAACTGAGATAGGGATATAGTATGAAGCTGCGGACCTAGAATTAGCAGTAAAATGTCGATACGACGCTGTCCTGCAAATTTGAGCAAAAGTTGTCAGGATGATGGCGCTTGAGCGCCACGGTCCTCCGAAAAATCCGCAAAACGAAGGGGGATCTGTTCGTCTCTGCACAAGGATTCCAGATCTTTAATTTCAGCCGCGTACCCGCAACCTACACACAAAAAAGCAAAGACGATTGGGGGGTTAGGGATTAGGGGTTTGCCTTTAGGTCAAACCCCGGTTTTGGAATTAACCAAGAAATGAGCAATGTTGTAAATGTAAATGTCTGTAACGTAAAACAAGTACTAATACCTTGTTGTAAGGATGTTTGTATCCTTATGTGCGAAGGTATATATGTTGTATGTTGTATGTTGTAGTAGTATGTAGTATGTGATCTCCTCTTCAATGGTTGAATCCTTGTCTTGAATGCAACACTTAGCCTTGAATGGAGACTTGAAATGATCAATTGCTTGAAGGAATGCTTGAATGCTTGAATGCTTGAGTATAATTTCCACGCTTTTTCCATCATGTCGAATGAAAGAGGAAAATGTAGTTTATATACTTGTCAATTAGGGCTGATAGACTGATTTTCCCGACCTTAGGCCAACCAGGAAATGATAATTTCCAATTTGCAAACAAAAAGACCCGAGACCCCATAGGAGACCGGGCCCAAAATAGGACCCAGGGACCAGGGCGCTGGGTGCCCTGGTCCTAAACGACCAGGGCGCTGGGCACTCTGGTCCCACCTCTCGGGACAACAGGGTGCAAAGGAGGTTCAGGCCAGGGTGCAAGAAAATGCAGTTTTTGGTGTCATGAGCAAGTTTCAGGGTCTCCATTCAGGTTCCGTGTTGCGTCACCATCGTGAAGACCGAAATGCAGTCAAAATTGCAAGTGTCGCAATTTTAGGACGCTACATTTAGCCCCCACTTTAGCGGGAGTATGTATGCTCATACTTTCGGTAAAGTACAAGGAAACAATATTGAAAGACTTTCACCACGTCAAGGAGGCAAGACACACCAAGCCCCCAGTGGACTAAGGATCTTACGACTTCGATTGACAAAGTAAAAGGGAAGATCACGAGGGAGAACCATGACTATCAGTAGTAAGGTTCCCTCACTATGAGTCATGCAAGAAAGATATCAAAAATTTTCAAGGCAAGGTTAAATTTGTCAAAAAATTTTCAAGTATCTTGAAAAGATATGAACGGGATGTATGCCCCCTACGTTAAAGCGATCGCACATGCCTCACCGGGGGTGATTGCTTTAAGGTAGTGATACATATAAGAAAATGAAAAAGGGAAAGGAGCACGTTATCGCAAGGATTTAGCCCCCAAGTGTGAGATAAACCCAAGGATAATAGACACAAAACACAAAGCACGAGGTGACTTCGCTTTCCTCGGGGTCAGTATGCTGTATGATAATTCATGTATATCATATGTATGTATGCATAATTGTTCTTCATTCCCCAATCAAGGAAGGTCACCTAGAAGAAGGGAACACATGTGTCTTTTGAGTCAACATGAGAGAGACCAAAAGAGATCTCAATGCTTTGCATCGTCCTCAAGTAGACAACACTAAGGACAACAAATAGAAGAATGAGAATAACATATAGAAGAAGTAACACAAGAGAGAAGGAGAGAATCTGCTATGCTAATGTAACTAGTCTAGCACGTCATCTACCCCCCGATCTTGCTGATCAATGTTTCGGGAAGGAAGGGAACACGCTAGAGGAGGAACATCCAACACAGCAGATGGAGTTATCACAAGATCCAAACAAGGGCTATGTTCATGTTCCAAGCCACGCTGTTCTTGTCTAGGAGCTAGGATAAGTGCTTTAGAAAATTTATTAGATAAATGGTTATCAATATCAACAAGTTCATATTCACTATCAGAAGCAAGAGAAGTAACATTTTCATCATGAATAACATTTTCATCTATAGCATCATCAAGATTTATAAAAATAGGGTCTTTAATTCGCACAGGATCAAGACCATCATGCATCTTATGTTTTGGAGATTTTGGAGAAAATGGAATAATGCTTGTTGAAGGTGTTTTTGGAGATTGCAAAGTTTGAGAAGCAGCTGCTTGAGCTCTAAGACGACGCTTTCGTCGGCGTTCACGTGCAGAATGATTTCATCTAATCTTAGTAGGAAGTGGAGAAGATTGAGGAGGAGGAATGTTCTCATCCTTATCACTTGGGTGTTTAGGTTGTGGTCTCTTAGGCTGGATAATAGGAGAAGAAGAAGGTCTCTTCTCTCTATAAAAAGAAGGAGGAGGGACTGCTCCATACAAAGGAGGAATATTTGGTTTAGGGAGAAGACCAAGTCCATCATGATGAGGAGGTATAGGTCTACTCTTAGAAGGTTTATTAGGCATAGACATAATCACATCCATGGGAACGGGTTGGGAATCTTCTTGAGGAAAGACATTAATTTTATCTTTCAAAGGAAGAACTTCCTTCTCAAGAATGATAGGAATATCAAGTTTAGGTGTTCTAGGTTCACTTAGAGATAGGATAATATCTGTTTTCCACTTTTGATAAGATTTGAAAAGATGATCACTTCGCAGAGGAAGAGATTGGAATTGTTTAGGCCAAAAGTAATCAATAGGAATGCTAGAAGTTCTTTCAGCTGGTTTAAAGAGACTATGATTGATAGTAACAACTTCACCATTATGGGGAAATTTCAAACACTTATGAATAGGAGAAGCAATAGCTTTCATGGAAGATAGCCAAGGATAGCCAAGCTTCACACGAAATTGTTCGGAAGATGGAATAATAGCAAAGTCCACCTCAAGGGATTTGTTATGGACCTCAATAGGTAATGTAATAGAACCGATTACAGGAGAAGAAAATGCATCAAATAGTTTCACAACCACATTTGTTTCATCATAGATTACTTGATTCAATTGCAAAGTAAAAAGAAATTCTTCAGTAATGATATTAACCATGCAAGAAGGATCAATAAGCACTCCACGGCAAGGTGTATTTTTGACTTTTGCAACTATATATAAAGGACCGTCAGGTGCCCTGATGGAAGGTTCTTTAGGGATTTTCTGTTGCTCCACAAAGTTAATCACATTCGGAGTCATAGACACGAGATCATTAGGTGAGACAGAGGAATCAGTAGTATCAATTGCATTAGAGGTATGAGAAGGCAATGGATCCGTAAAAATCTGAAGATTTTGGTTAGGAGGAACTACAGATGTGTTGCCTTTATCATTCACACCAGAAACAGAGATAGTATTATTATCAATCAAATCTTGAATTTTACGATTTAAAGAAAAACATTTTTCAGTATCATGCCCAGGATGATGATGAAATTGACAAAAAGATTTGTTATCAAAATAAGGTGAAGTAATCTTTGCAGGATCAACTTGCCTTATAGGAGGAAGAGTAAGCACATTTTGTTCCAATAACTTATTTATAATACTATGCAATGATTCATTCAAAGGAGTATACTTTCTTTCTTTCTTGAAAAATTTAGAAATAGGAGGCACACCTGATGCTGCATTCACATTGTTGTTGATGATGTTTTCATTGAATTTGATGGAATCTCTATTCGGTTTAAACTTCCCAAATGGTTGTTGACTGCTATCACCCTTATCACTCGGAGCCATAGGATGTGATTGTTCCATTTGACTCACAGTCAGTTGATAATTGTGAAGAGTTGCACACAACTGTTGGAAAGAAGTAAACTCAGAAAACAGAAGTTTGTCTCGAATATCTTTTTGTAAATTAGAAATAAAGATTATTTGAATATCATTGTCAGGCACTGGAAAAGAAATTTGAGCATACAAATGCTTATATACCAATGAAATCAGTCACTTTTTCCTTAACACCTTGTTTACAATGCATTAAATCAATCAAAGTAACTTTAGGACTTATATTGTTTTGAAATTGTTGAATGAAAGCATTTGCAAGTTGTTCGAAAGAAGTAATAGAATAAGAAGGCAACGAGCAATACCATTGTAGGGCTTTGTCTCTTAATGTTCTAGTGAACAATTTTGCAAGCAACCTTTGGTCATAAGCAAAATCAGTACATATTGTTTGAAAAGTCTTAACATGTGTTAGAGGATCACCTTTACCATTATAAAGCTCCAAATGCGGGATTTCAACATGTTTAGGAGGGATAGCTCGAACAATGTCAAGAGAAAGTGGGCTCGCAACATCAAATGTGGGCACACTAAACTTAGATTGATTCATAGAGGCAATTTGTTGCTGTAAAGAAGAGACAGTTTTTGCAAGATTGTTAATGGTCGCTTCAGTCGAAGAATTCATATTAGATGTGTTAGATTGAGATGGAGGTGTTATGTTATTGAAAGAAGGTAAAGAGTAAGGTGGTGGGACTCTATGATAATTAGTCATAGGAGATGATTGGACAGGAGGAACACTACAAGGAGGAATGGAATGGTTAAACGAATTGCCCCCTTGCGTCATGTTCATTTGTGGAGATATAATAGGGACACTCATTGAAGGAATGAATGAAGTCAGATTAAATGAAGGAAGAGGGTTAATTGAAGAAGAAGGGTTGCCCCCATGACTGGTGATCACAGGAGGAATGTCTTGTGTAGAAGTAGCCATTATGTTTGATGTAAAGGTAGGTATGCTAGCAATAGAAGTCATCAAAGGAATAGAATGATTGACTTGAGTAGGAGGTTGTGTATAACCCAAATTTTCAGCACAACTCTTCATAGGCATCACATTCGAATCCACAATGTGTGCAATACCACGCAAAATATCAATTCCATTCTTATCACTTTGAAGCATACATTTTAGACCCTCAATTAAAGGAAGAGCTTGACTATCAGGGTATTCTTGAGACATCCATTGTCGAAAATCGTCAAATTGGTTATCCAATTTTGAAAGTTGTTCTACAGAAACCTCATGGAGAGCTTCTTCATCATTAAGAGGATTAGAGGAATTACCCATGTCCTCGTTAAAAAGGTTATTCAAATTAGGTTCCATCTCCTCAGTAGTTAAACCTCGGAAAGACTTAATTCTACGGCTTCGTCTAACAGGAATAGTGTAAGTAGGGCTTATTGTTGTAAAACTCATGCACTAGAGAGAGAGAGAAAGTTTTGAATTTAGAGGTAGCAATTTTCAGTAAAATCAGCCAATCTTCTGGATTTAAGCTGTTAAATACAATCAGGACAATCTCCCGAAATTTCAGAAAAAAATGTCAGGGACCGTGGCGCTTCGGAGTGCACACGGTCCCAGCAACTTTTTTCGAAATTCGCAGGGATGAAAGTTATGATGATTTTAGAGCTAATCTGAAAAAATTGAGTGATTTTACGATCTGTAGATAGGCCAAATTAAAGTTGCAATCTCGAAATTGAACCCTACCAAGATTGTCGAAAAATGCAAAAATTTGAATTTTGAAAAAGAGAGGGAAACTGAAATTTTGAATGTTATGATTTTAGAGGGAATGTCAAGAGCAATGCAAATTTTGAAATTTAAAAATTGACTCAATTTCACGCAAAATTCAATTTTGAAAGCGGAAATTAAAGTTTTTGTAATTAAGCACTTAATTTCAAAAGTCACAAATTGTAAGAATTTGAATAAAGCACTGAAATTTCGAATGAATGCAAACACACTTTTCAGATTTAGGACAGTAAGAACACAATTTTGACACAAAATTTCAATTTCAACAATTTTTGAATGATTAGAAGCCTCAATCCAAGCAATCGCTAGACCAACTTTGATTGTAATTTTGAAGGTGTTAAAATTGATAAAATCAGCCAAAATTCTGGATTTTAGCAGGAAAATACAGTAAGATCTCGCTCCCGAAATTTCAGAAAAAATGTCGGGGACGATGGCACTCGGAGTGCACACGGTCCTCGCAACTTTTTTCTAAATTTTCAGGGATGAAAGATATTGTGATTTTATTGCGGAATCCAAAGTTACAGCTGATTTGGAGATGTTTTGATCAGTGAAATTGTCGGACAAAGGTTGAATCAAGAGGGTTTCAAAAATTAGGGTTTTGACACTTAACCACTTAATTTTCAAAATTAAAGCACAAATATGAATTGATAATTTGTAATAGAAGGGCAGATTTGAAACAAGCATTAATAATTAAACATTTCACAGGTTTAATTACTTAAAAATGAAATTTAGGGTTTTTTATGCAATTAACCTCTAAAATTTTTCAAAAGATCAAACATGGAAATGTAATCAAGGAATCCAATTTTCAGATCTAACCATGAATAATCAGAAAGGATGTTCACGTCGGGTTCACCAAAATGTAAAGTGGAAAATCGCGATCGAACCCTAGTTGCTCTCCCCTCTTCCAACTCCAAGGAGAGAGAAGGGAGATTCACTAGGGTTGATGATTTTCACTTAGGGGAGAAACTTTACATTCAAAAGAGGGGTTGAAACCCACAAGATCCAATCCCACACAATGCAAGATTGGATGCTAAATGTGTTTCAAGGGTTAAGAAAGCAAGGCTACCCTCTTTTGTAAAGAGTGTTGATAGAAGAATTAAGCTAGGAATGCATAGAAAGTGACAAAGATTCGCTTATAAACTGAGATAGGGATATAGTATGAAGCTGCGGACCTGGAATTAGCAGTAAAATGTCGATACGGCGCTGTCCAGCAAATTTGAGCAAAAGTTGTCAGGACGATGGCGCCCGAGCACCACGGTCCTCCGAAAAATCTGCGAAACGAAGGGGGATCTATTCGTCTCTGCACAAGGATTCCAGATCTTTAATTTCAGCCGCGTACCCGCAACCTACACACAAAAAAGCGAAGATGATTGGGGGGTTAGGGATTAGGGGTTTGCCTTTAGGTCAAACCCCGGTTTTGGAATTAACCAAGAAATGAGCAATGCTGTAAATGTAAATGTCTGTAACATAAAACAAGTACTAATACCTTGTTGTAAGGATGTTTGTATCCTTATGTGCGAAGGTATAGATGTTGTATGTTGTATGTTGTAGTAGTATGTAGTATGTGATCTCCTCTTCAATGGTTGAATCCTTGTCTTGAATGCAACACTTAGCCTTGAATGGAGACTTGAAATGATCAATTGCTTGAAGGAATGCTTGAATGCTTGAATGCTTGAGTATAATTTCCACGCTTTTTCCATCATGTCGAATGAAAGAGGAAAATGTAGTTTATATACTTGTCAATTAGGGCTGATAGACTGATTTTCCCGACCTTAGGCCGACCAGGAAATGATAATTTTGAATTTGCAAACAAAAAGACTCGAGACCCCATAGGAGACCGGGCCCAAAATAGGACCCAGGGACTAGGGCGCTGGGCGCCATGGTCCTGGGGGACTAGGGCGTTGGGCGCTCTGGTCCCACCTCTCGGGACAGCAGGGTGCAAAGGAGGTTCAGGCCAGGGTGCAAGAAAATGCAATTTTTTTTGTCATGAGCAAGTTTCGGGGTCTCCATTCAGGTTCCGTGTTGCGTCGCCATCGTGAAGACCGAAATGCAGTCAAAATTGCAAGTGTCACAATTTTAGGACGCTACAACTCCCAAAGTTGCCTTTGAACCGGATGACAAAACTGCATTTTCACTCATCCCGGATTGAGTCTTGTTAGTTGAAGATGTTAGTTTCTTCACCAAATGCCGTGTTGAGGAACTCGGTCATGTTAAGTTTAGTGATACATATGATGAAGTTTGTACTGATGGCAAAATGGATAGCAAATTCGAGCATATCAAAATCAAGGGATTAACTGAAGCCCTAGCCTATCCCCGTGTGTTCAAACCCCAGTGGGTTAAGTTTGTCTTGAGCAGAGTACATGATGATTTTATGTGGCTAGAGGAGCAACCATTCAAAATCACTAAGGAAATCATTCATGTGACCACCGGATATCCTATCTATGATCATGCACCAACACAGAAGATGATATCACAGAAGGAGCTAATCAGTCTAACTGGAGTAGAATTTGATTACCGAGGACTGAAATTGAACAATGTCACTGATGTAGAACTCAAGTTTGCAATTAGAGTAATTGGTTACTGTTTCTTCCAATCTGCAAGGGAAAACAGTGTACCATGTGCCGCAGTTGACTTGGCCTACAAAATAGTGAAGAAGGGAAGGAAAGTAGATTTATGTGAAGTGCTACTGAAGAACTTGTTTGAGAACCTGAACACAATAAGGAAGCCGAAGAAGAACAACTCGACAAATACACTGAAGTTTGGTTCACTTCTTGTATGCATGTTTTTCTACTTTGAGAAGTTCTTTCCCTCAGTCAGTAAAGTAGTTTGGGAGCTACATCAACCTATCACCCATCAAATCAATGATTTTATCAAGAAACTGGGAGATAACTTTAATAATATCATGGATGACTTTCTGCAAATTTCAAGAGAAGATGCACAACAGGTATAGGATTCCACCACAGCTGGTAGAAAAATATAAGGATGATATATGTTTTGAGGTGGACACCGATTATTGTTATTTGAATGTTGTTGAACCAAGGTCTCAATCTTTGCCACCAATGGGTTATGAGATTGACTATGATATAACACAACAACAAATTGATGCCTATCTATCATTGCCAAGGCATGCTACCGAACTAAGATATGGAACATATGAAGAGGTGAAGGAAAAAGTAAAAATGAGCATTGTAGTACCTAAGGCTACAAGAAAAGTTACAAAAATGATAAAGGTTTTATCTGAGAAATTCAGAGAATAATCCTCCTCTACACCTATCAAAGGCACTCTTGCCATTACCGAAGAGGAATCAGAAGCTCAAGAGGTAGCAATAACATTAAGTACCAAGTTGCCTAAGGGTAAAGTTTTGAAAAGAAAGAAACAGAACATTTCAAAGGCCCTACCGACACCACCAATAAAGAGACCCAACACTCGAGCATTAGCTACATCACCGAGTAAGAAACAAAAGAGTGTTACTGTACCCAAGGTAACCAAAACCTATAAGAAATCTACTCAGACTCATTTTTGCAAAAGAGTCTAGTAATACAGAATCTGATGATGCGAACAAATTTCAGATTGTAAAAAGCAAAAAGGTAAATATTCATAGTGTTGAAAATTTTTGTGCCAATCTTAAAGAGTATGGTGGATTTGCAGGATTTAGATATGTTAAGTATGAGACTAGGAATAATGATGAGAAGCGACAAATTGAAGAAGCTATCATCTGCACATTTCTAAAGTTTTGGCTAGCTCCATTAGAACTAGTAAAGTCACTTCCAAGTGAATTATACTTACATATTGATAACAGATGGAAATATGCAATGGACTTAGAGAAACAAATAAGAGAAAGAATTCTAGTCCATCTATTCCCTGATATGTCCATAGTAGAAATCAAGGAGCATTTGACAACATACAATTCTAAATTTCTTGTCAAACAAAGAGCCTTAAAATTGTTGAATGGGCTATACATTGATGTGGAAAATGAGACAAAAGCCAAGTGGCAGGAAATCTTCAAACTAAAGGATGTCGGTGAACAATCTCAAGTTGAAATTGTTGATGTCACCGAGCAAGATCCTAATGTCACCGAGCAAGGTCCTGATGCTACCAAGCAAGACCCGGCTGACACTATTCAAATTGATGAAGATGTTATGGATGAAGAAGCACCGGAGTAGGAAATGATTGAAGGCACTACCTATGCAAAACTTGTATCTAGTGAATCTGTTTTAGAACAAGTTCAGCTTTATTCGCCGGTGAAGCCACCTGTCTCAACCGAAGTTCCTAAGGACACAAATCAAGGTACCGAAGGTCACAAGTCTGAAGCAGCAGAAGATACAACCAAAGATCAGACATCTCAAGTACCGTCAAGCACTGTAAATGTTATAGTTGAGACCCCTAGCACAGAGACACCCAAGGACACTACAACGGCTACAGGAACCGACCAAAGTGTTGCATCTACTGAGCAACCTACCGAGGGTCAGCAAGCCTCACAAGCACTTGTCTTAGTGCAACCAACCAAAGGAAAAGAGAAGAAGGTGAGAAAGCATAGTTTCAAAATTGATTTGACTAAACCGATCGTGTTGCCCAATGTGGATATCTCAAAATTAAAAGGGCAAGCACTTACCGATTTCGGTGAACTATGCAAAGCAAAGGTTGAACTAGAAAAACAATTGGCTATTCAAAAGAAGAATAAAGTACTTCAGAAGGTAAAGACACTACTAACATAAATGCTACCTTCAACAACAGTGTCAACTGATGCAATCATCCACATTCAACTGGATGAACTCCTTACTCAAATAGAAACATCAGGAGTTGATGCATCTGAGTACTTAAGCAAGCTAAAAGATAAAGAGCTTACAACAAAAATGATTGAAGAGGTACAAAAATCTCTAGCTATAGGAAAAGTAAAGCTTGTCAAATTCATTGCTGAGTTGTCCCCTCAAATCAAGCATATTCTTTATTTATTTCAGAAACTTTGTACATTTTCCTTATTCATTAAAGATATCAAGAATAAAACTGATGCAATAAAACTGATGCAATGGAGAAAGAGATCACCGATCTCTCAACTAAGTTGACCACTGAGCCTAATTCAGTTCAACATTTTTATACCAAGCTTCAACAGCTCATGGCTCAATAGTTAGAACTCAGGAATGAAGAGCATAAAATCAGGATGGATATAATGACCCTTCAGACATTATTCCTTCCTCATCTCTCATCAGTATAGGAACAGATCAACAAAGCTACACACCTATCAACTACACAAGAGGGAAGCACTCTTGATGGCTTAATATCACTATTAGCTGATATTCAAGCACAAAATTCATTAATGGAAAGTGTAAAGGATTCACTCTCAGTCGCCCTCACCGACGCCTAGAATAAGTATAAATCTATTTTTGATCAGTTACCGCCCTAGGATGGAAATTAAGTTTTTGATGTTTGTCAAAAAGGGGGAGTAATATTATAATACTACATAGGGGGAGTAATACTATATTTGGAGAGTGACACAGTTTTTGTAACACAATTTTGAGTATTCTATACAAGGGGAGTATACCGAGCAGAATATACAGAGAAATCAGAGCACACAAGCATAGAACATAACTGAGCATGCAAAATCTGAGTTATGTACAAAATAATGATAAGGGGAGTAAATCTGCATATACTATTTCATTGACTATCGTATATATTGTCAAGTGTAGTCATTTTGCAAAGTATATAGATTTTTGAGTTATGACTTTGAAATTAGTTTTTGTCAAACATCTCAACTAATGTCAACAGGGGAGATTGTTACTACTTATCAAATTGCCATTAGTTTTTATATTCAAAGTCATACTATATATTCTAGTTGGTTAGCATTACCGAATCATGCAATCGGTACACACAGAGAAGTCGGTATGAATAGTCTAGTCGATTATAGAAGAAAGCAGTCACAGAACACAGTATTCACCGAGCTATTTACCGAGTATATTTTTATGGCTACCGAGCAGTAAAGTTAACACATCGAGTGAAACGTGTTACCAGATACATTGAACCTGGACATGCACATGAAAATGTATTATAAGATTGAGGCACATCTAACCGTTATTACATTGGAAATTGCACTAGAAGATTGTGTATGATTACAAGGTCAATCTAACCAATGAAATATTTTGTTTAGTTATTCATTCAAGGAATCTTGTTTGTAATATTGAAGCAATGAATTAGATCACCGTTTTGAGAGATCTATTTATACAGCATGGATTAAGGACAAGGTGTGTGCATATATGTATGAAGGAAGATTGTTACAGAGACACAAAGAGGTCACTGAGAAGGTTATCAGAGAACAGTCGAAGAACATAGTAAATAGAAGGGTTTACCGAGTTACAATATGGGTTACCGAGGTATGCTATAAGCAAGGTAATCTTATTCTGAGCACATAGAATCTGCTATAACATTTCAAATGTAAAGTTGTAGATATTTGTAATGATTTTATTGTAATATTGTGAAGTTGAAAGAGAAACCTCTAACAGGGTAAAAGACTCTAACCAAGTCTATAAATTGTAAATCCTCTAACCAGGTGCAACATTCAGATTAATGTTGTAAAATCCTTTAGCAAGGTAGATCTAACAGATCTTGTTACTCCTAACAGGGTAAGCTATCAGAAATAGCTAAATGTAGCTCTAACCGAGCAATCTTTATTATTGCATTAGTGAAGTTGTGGGTGCCATCCCCACCACAGTTTTTCTCTCTAACCAAGAGTTTCTGCATAACCAAAATATATGTGTTATGGAGTGAATCATGTATGATTGTTATCTATTTGTTTTAACTTTATTTTATGTTACTACACTATTCTGTTTATGCATAACAGTAAGGTTATTATTGAAGAAAGGTTTTGGAGTACTGATTCACCCCTCCCCTCTCAATACATTAGCTTTCCATATTGGGCCTAACTCCCCAATCTATAGAATTTGCAGAATAGGCAAATGAGTCCATAATAAAATGGATTAAAAATATGGGAAAAAAGAGAGGACATAGGGAATAATGGTTTTACTAAAATAAACTTAAGGATGAAAATATAAGATTCAAGAAATAAGGCACAAACATGGGACCATAATGCTAGACAAGTGCTAACATGGTTTTATTTCTTTACATGTTAAAACTATGCTCGATGAAGTGCAAATTACAGTGTGGAATTAATATATTTAAAGAGGGAAATTTTAATTCCAATAAAATAGCGAAGATAAGTGGATAATTTCAATATGAAGTTTGTAAATTAATATAGGTGTAGTGTCATAAATTTTTTTCCTATACAATTTCTTCTTAACCTAGGCCTCTATTAGCAACAATCAAGAAGGAAGACTGAGTGGGGGGGGAGTGAATCAATCTTCACCGGATTACAAAAATTAAACTCCAAAACAAAATTGATAAACTACAACAATAAATAGATAAGAAAATTAACAACACAACACACAACACCAAGATTTTGACGTGGAAAACCTAGTTAAGGGAAAAACCATGGTGGGAACCTACCCACAGTAAGATGATACTCTGCAAGAGTATGTGAAAATATTACAATGGGGAATGCACATGCATTTAGGCGCACTGCCTAGAGCTCACTGCTGAAAAGATATTTTTTCGGAAGGCTACAACCCTCAGGAAAGTCTCACTGACTTACAATATTATTCGGAGTACAATCCGTAAGAAATGAACTGAAAGAATAACATCTCCAAATGCCTGATTACAGTTCAGATTAAGCACAAATGCCATCTCTGCAACACAAATCTCTCCTCAATCACAACACCTAATGATAAATCTCTTTCTTGCACATAAACCTATCTCTAATAATGCAGACACACCATCAACACCAAAACTAAGTGAATAACTCACCTATATATACAATTCATCAACCTTGATAACAAAGTCAGCTAAACGCTCAACCCACACAATACAAAGATCAACTAGCGAACCAATATAATGAGTTTTATTACATAGCATGGACCTAATTTAAATTCCCAAATGATCACATCCACTAGAAATCACGCCAAGATCAACTGCAACACACTACACTGTCAAAAATACCGCATAGCACGCAAATCATCACCGGTTGATGAAAACCACAAAAACCTCACACACCAATCAATGTGGATCATGAAAAAAAATAGGACACAACTAGGAAACACCAACAAGCACATTAGAGCCATCACTAATAGCTGCACCAACACCACTTATCAAATCTTCATCGGTCAACATCTGAAAGCTCATGAACACAACCAATCAACAGCTGCCACGAAGAAAGATAACTTGTGGGGCACCAAATAATGAACCATCTGAAATGAAGATACACAAGATTATCCAAAACAATATCCTAAAACCTCAGCACAAGTTTTGATCACACCGGAATATATCGGAGGAAATACTAGATTCTACAAAATAGTGATTAGCAAAACCAAACTACAAAACCAGATCAGAAGATCTTCCCAAATTCACCGGAATAAATCACAGGAATATGTTGACATCAATGACAACAATATATCCTATTAGCAGCAATGAACAACCATATCCAAAAACTCCAACAATCTCCCTCTTTGGCATTGATGGCAACATATGAATGTGAAAAATAATCAATACAAAGAAAGAAGATATCGCCAGCAAACTCCCCCTAAGATCAATATAGATAATGCAATTTTTCACATGTTCTCTCTCCCCCTTTGACAACAATGCCAAAGATCTCAAAAACAAAAAACCAAACTCACTCCCAAAACATAAACATGAATCTCTCTCCCAAATCAACAGACTACTCTAGCAGAGGAGCAACACCATCACACCAATCCAGATAAAAGAATAAGGCTCTGAAATCCACCGTATCAATGCAACTCAATGCATCTAGTTCTCATCAGGAGGGGTGGATACCCCTAACTTGTCTCTCAAATAGACAAATGTATCTATGGGCAAAGGCTTAGTGAAAATATCAATAATTTGTTCCTTTGTAGATACATATTCTAGCTTCACCTTCTCTTCACTGACTTGCTCTCTTAAGTAATTATATTTGATTGATATATGCTTAGTCTTTGAATGTTGCACTGGATTGTTTGACATGTTTATAGCACTAGAATTATCAAGGTATATAATAGTAGGCTCATCATGGATAACTCTGATATCTTTCAACATTTGCTTCATCAAAACTATCTGCGTGCAATTACTAGCAACAACAAGGTACTCAACTTCAGTAGTATATAAGGATACCAAATCTTGTTTCTTACTTGCCCAAGAATCCAATATCTTACCTAAAAAGAATGCTCCACTGGTAGTACTCTTTCGGTCATCAACATCACCAACCCAATCTGCATCAGTGTAGGAGCACAACATGAAATCATCATTCTTCGGATACCATAGACCACAATCCACAATTCCCTTTAGATATCTAAATATCCTCTTAACAACAATGACATGGCTCTCCTTCGGATCAGCTTGATATCTATCAGCCATACACACAACATGCATAATGTCAGGCCTAGTTTGAGTAAAATATAGCAGTCCACCAACCATAGATCTATACAAACTCTGATTAGCTTTCAAAGATTCATCATTTTTGGACAATTTACAACCAGTCACCATAGGAGTTCCAATCAGTTTGGAATCATCTAGTCCAAACTTCTTCAATAGTTCCTTCACATACTTAGTTTGAGATATAAAGATACCTTTTCCTATCTGTGCAATATGCAAACCTAATAAAAACTTCATCTCACCAATCATAGACATCTCAAATTCTTTTTGCATATGACTGGAAAACTTCATACTCATATCATCATCACCACCAAAAATAATGTCATCAACAAAGACTTCAACAATCATAAGTGAAGGTTGACTTGGAAAAGACTACAAAAGTGAAGGCTCTCAAACCCTGGAGCAGTCTTTTTGCAAACAAACCTACTAGAAAATCGTCTTTCCCCTCTGTGGAAGACATTTCTGATAGAAAAATAGGTAAATTAGCTATTGTTGTTCCAGATTTGGTTATTGGTCATAGCATTTCTTTAATGGCTTTTTTTCTAGTGGGAAATTTTGTTGGACCACAACCCAATATTGAGGATGTTAGATCCTTGGTAAAGAGAAAATGGAGGCTGAAAGGCCAGGTTGATGTTTTAGCCCTATCAAGGGGTTTCTTTGTTTTTTCCTTTTCTCGTGGTGAAGATCTGGAAGCAACATTAAGTGGTGGACCTTGGATGTTTGGTAAATCTTCCCTTTCACTAAGGAAATGGTCTCCAAACATGGAACTTAATGATTCCTTCTTGCGGCTCGAATTCTGGGTTGAGGATGTTTTTTCAGGTATAGCGAATTCCTTTGGGGAGCTTGTTGCGATAGATCCAATGACTGTAGCTCGAAAGAGACTGGTTTATGCGATATTTTGTGTCATTATCTCGCAGAAGATGGATCTTCCTAGTTCTATTGATATATATTCCAAACTTGGGTTATGGGAACATACAATAGAGTTCGAGTCCCTCCCCTTTGTGTGCTTCACATGTAAGAAAGCTGGACATTGGGCTAAGGCATGCCCTAGTAACCCCAAAAAACCTATGAAGGTTAATAATCCTCATAAACAAGTATGGAAAGAAAAGAATAATATTAAGGAAGATAGTAGAGTGGAAGGAGGAAGCAGAATTTCTAGTAACCTAAAAGATTTATCAGAAGATGATAGAAATGCTATCCCTCTTAAGGGGTCCCTTTTGAAGGAAGATAAAAAGGATGAAATTAATGGATTTGAGATCAAAACAGTCAATAATTTTGAAGCCTTACAAACTCAGGAGGAAGAGAATATAATCATTAAAGATATTCTTGAAGAAGGTGAGATTGATGATATGATCAAATCCCAACATGAGGCCCTTCAAGTCTCAGTAATGAAAAGTGATAAAGACTGCCCAAATGATTCTATAGGACCTGAAGTTAATTATGGAAGGAGGAACAAGTTTGGATCGCCTAAGGTTAACCTAAACTCTTTATTTCAGAATGTTGGAGTTGACATGCCCTCTTCTTCCCAGAAAAGAGGAGAACTGTGGAATAATATGCAAGCTGATCTCAAAGATGAACATGAGGAAGAAATAACAGGGAATGGAAAAAAAAAAGAAAGAAGGAAGGATGCCCTAATGGGGTGAAAACTAGGACCAAATCTAAAGCAAATATTGGTCTTTCCAAATCTTCACAGGGTCGTAAAACCATTAAATGACATAGGGACCAGGAAAGTAAGCAAAACATAGCTGGTGGAAGGCAGCAAACTATACAGGAATCCTACTCCCAGGTTTCAAAATGAAGGTAATCTCTTGGAACATTCAAGGCCTAAATGGTCTCAATAAATAGGATATATTATAGAATCTCATTAGAGATCATAAGCCGGATATTATCCTTGTGCTGGAAACCAAAATGACTAAGGAAAAAGTTGAGAATCTAAAGTTCTTTAAAAATGGAGGAGTTTGTGGTAGTATCTCGAATGGGGCCTCAGGTGGGGTGGCTATGTTTTGAAACAAGAAAACTATTTTAGGAGATATGATTGATGAAGATGGTAATATTATATCTATGAAAGTTAAAAGAATCATTGAAGGAAAGGAGTGGGTGGTTACAAATATCTATGCCCCTAATTCCAAAGCTGCTAGGAGTAAATTTTGGGATAAAATCCAGCAGAAAAGAGGCTCTTTCTCTCAGGACAGCTGGCTGTTGATGGGAGATTTCAATACTCCTCTGTAGGGAACTGAAAAATTTGGAGGAACTCAAGCCCAACTGGATAGCAGAACTGATTTGATGGACTTCATCAATGTCAATGCTCTTATTGATACTAATCTCATTGGAGCTTCTTACACCTGGTCTAATTGAAGGGATGGTAAAGATCTTATTCAGGTAAGGCTTGACAGATCCCTTATTACTCATGATTGGATCCTTTCTCATAGATGTTCCCTGTCAGTTGTCAATAGAATAGGCTCGAATCATTATCCCATTTCTTTTGTTGCTGAGTCTATTAAGAGTAAATAGTGTTTCCCCTTTCGGTTTGAGAAAATAAGGATTCCTCATCCCTCTTTGGAAAAATCCATTGCCAATTGGTGGTATATTGATGTGGATGGAACCACCATGTACAAAGTTGCTAAAAAGCTTAGAAACATCAAAGATAACATTAAGATTTGGAATAAGAAGGTCTTTGGTGATATTTTTGAATCCAAAAAAAAGCTGAAGGAGGAATTAGAACAGATCCAAAACTCTATACAGAAAGATGGATACAAAAAGTATCCTAAGGCTAAGGAAGATGATATTTTAGTCAAACTTCACAACATTATATCTAGGGAGGAAATCTATTGGAGACAAAGATCTAGGGCTATTTGGTTGGAAGCTGGGGATAGAAATACTAATTTTTTCACATGACTTCTATGAAACATAAAGCCGTGAATTGAATATCTAGATTAATTGCTGAGAAAAAAATTCTTCTTAAAGATGATGACATTGGGGATGAAGTTGTTAGTTTCTTCTCTAAGCTCCTCACATGTAGTAAGGAGATTGATTTTACGAAGCAACAAGATCTGGTTGACAGCATCCCCAAGATCATTGAACCTCACCATAATAAGGCCCTTTCTGCCATCCCTTCTATTGAGGAAATTAAAAAAGAGGTCTTGTCCTTTCAGGGGGATAAGGCTCCAGAACCTGATGGCTTCCCCATGTTCTTTTTTCAGGAATATTGGCATATTGTGGAAAAAGATACGGTCAATGTAGTTAAAGAATTTTTTGGTTCAAGAAGAATCCTTAAGGAAATCAACTCTACTTTTATTGCCTTAATTCCTAAAGTGGCTGGGGCGGATTCCATGTGAAAATTCAAGCCAATAAGTCTATGTAACTCCTTTTATAAGATCATTTCTAAAGTTATGACTTCTATACTTTTGGCTATCCTCCCCCTTATCATCTCTGAGGAGTAAAAAGGATTTGTCCCTGGTAGGCAGATGTTGGATTCTATCATCCTTGTGCATGAGAATATCCATTCTCTTAATGCTGCCAATAAACAAGGATTTCTAATAAAGTTGGATCTAGATAAAGCATATGACAGAGTGGAATGGCAAGCTCTTTTCAAAATTATGGAGGCCTTTGGATTTGATGAGAAGATAATCAAAATTACCAGAGAGCTGATCTCCACCCCAATATTTTCTATTCTCATCAATGGGTCTCCATCTAGATTCTTTAAATTTTCCAGGGGGCCCAGGCAAGGAGATCCTATATCTCCTATCCTTTTTTACCATCTTGGTGGAGAGCATGAGCAGACTGATCCAAAAAATGAAAGATAATAAAAATATCAAACATCTTCAACCTTCTTCTACTAATGTGTCTTGTACTCACCAACAGTTTGTTGATGATACAATTTTAATGGGATATTCCTCTATTGGGGAGGTTGCTGCCTTTAAAGGCGCTCTTAGCTCATATTCATTGGCAACAGACCAGCAAGTCAATTGGGACAAATCTGCTATCTATTTCATGAATACTTTTATCATAAGACAACAAAGAATTGCTAAAATTATTGGGTGCAAGGTGGAAATGCTCCCCTCCACTTATTTGGGTCTCCCTTTGGGATTAGTTCCCCCAAAATAATTCTGGAAGTTATTAATTGATAAGCTCAACAAAAAACTGGCTGGCTGGAAAGGATCCATGTTATCTCAAGCCAGAAAATTGCAGCTCCTTCAAGCTACTCTTCAGAATCTTCCTGTCTATGCTCTCAGTCTATTTGGTATTCTGGCTAAATTTGATGAAGCTTTAGAGAGGATTTAGGAAAGATTTCTTTGGTTAGGGGTAGAAGAAAAAAAAGGATTGCCTTGTTTGCCTGGGACAAAGTGTGTAAGCCAAAGAGCAAGGGAGGTTTAGGTATTAAAGTTCTCAAAACTTTTAATAAAACTCTACTTGCTAAACATATATGGAGGGCTTATGGCATTAAGAAAGATTGGAACCGATTTTGGTTTGATAAATATATTCATGATCAGCCTCTCCAGTCTCTCCTCTACTCTAATGACATCCTTGTTGGGTCTTTCATATGGAATAGTATTATCAAATCCACTAAAATTGCCAAAGTTGGAGCTGGATGGGTCCTAGGCAAAGGTGACAAAATTAGGTTCTGGGAGGATCCTTGGATCAAAGATGAACCTCTCTTTAATCAAGACTATAGTCAATTCATTAATGAATGTAAAAGAAGGTTTGGGTCTATGGTTTGTAACTACTGGAAGGAGAATAGATGGGTTAGGCTTGATGCTATATATGCTGGGTTTTCGCTGCTTCAGCAGGATCTATTGTCCTTTTCTATTAATAAAGATTTTGATGATGTGTTCCTCTGGAAGAGTAATCCTAAGGGTAACTTCACTGTTGCCTCAGCCTATAAAAACACATTTACCGAGATTAGCAACCCAATATGGGGAAAAGTGTGGAATAGAATTCTTATTCCTAAAGTTAACATGTTTTTTTGGCTTGCTATTCATAATAGAATTCTAATTATTGATAACTTGGCCTGAAGAGGTTTTATGTTTCCTAACAGGTGCGAGCTTTGTTAGAAAGAGGAAGAATCAGTTGATCATCTGTTCATCCATTGCTCCTTCACTTGGGAAATTTGGAGTAAGTTTTGGGGGAAATGGAAAGTTGATTGGGTTATGCACAACAGTCTCTGTTGGCATTTTGATGATTATGTTGTGATTGTCATTGATGGACAAACACTTGCTATAAGATCACTTTAAGAATGTATGAATTATGCTAAACTGGTAATTGTTCCAAACCGGTATCATGTTGTAGTCTTTAGACTACTGTTGTTATGCAAAAAGTGTTTACCGATCTCAAGTAGTATAAAGACCCAAGTAGCATAGAGAGATCAAGCAGTTTAAGGATCTCAAGAAGAGCAGAGCAAAGGAGCCAGAAGCAATAGTTATCTTTTTCCTAGTCTTCAATTTTTGTCAACTGGTAATTTGTTTGAACTGGTATTACTCTGAGTCACCAACTGGTAACCGGAAAGTTGGACAAACCGGTAATACTCTGTGATGAGTTACCATCCATCGACACTTTGATGGTGATTTTGTGTCGTGTTACCAAATGTGTCTAGATACAATGAACCTAGGAACTTGCAATGTAATCCTATTGGACCGACATGAAATCAGATTCCTTTTAAGGACATCATGTCTATGGTTTTAGAATGTGTGTAGATGATAGGGTTTGTGGTGGTTAATGAGCTCTTTAATGTGCGATCTTAATTGAGAAGATCAACTCTGTGAGTTGTAACAGAGTAAGGAGTTATTGAAGATTGAAGTAATATTGAAATGCATTAGCTATGAGTTACAATGGATCTAATCAAGCAGACTGTGCCATTTGCTAGATCATTCACTTGTTGATTACTCACATCTTCGACAAGTTAGAAACCCTTAACCGGGTAGGCCCAGAAAAGCCTTTGTAAATCCTCTAACAAGGTGGCATCTGTGGATCTGAAATCCTCTCACAAGGTAGTCTTTAATTAGACTTATCTCCTAATAGAGATTGAAATTCCTAACAGGATCTGTTATGGTAAAGAACATTGTATGACCTTAACCGGTCTGGTTACTATTCTGCAGATAGTTACTTGTGAGTTTCATCTGACCGTGGTTTTTCCCATTTGGGTTTCCATGTCAAAATATCTTGTGTTATGGTGATTGTGCTTCTGTGGGTGAATGCATTATTTGCTATTTGGTTTGCATGTGTGTTAACTGATTTGTTTGCTAAACTATTTTACCGGTTTACTGCTAGACTATTAAAGTGTTTAAGTACAGTATTTTTTGGTATACTAATTCACCCCCCTCTTAGTATTCATCAATTGATATCAGAGCCAACCTTTCTATAAGTCTAACCACTTGGAAAGAGATATGGGGGAATACAGTGCGAGGGAACTTACTCATCGGCTCACTCAGTTTGAGCAAGCCTATGATGAACTTATGGTCAAATATAAGGCCTCTCAGGCAAAAATAAGAGAGCATGCTAAAAAACTGATGGAGCTAACTAAAAATAGTTCTTCTGATGAAGCGGACATGGCAGCCCTAATTCAAGAAGTTGAAAAACTGAATGAGTCCAATGCCAACCTAAGAAGGGAACTTGAAGGCCTAACTATTGGAATGTGTCAAGAGCTTGAGAACCGAAGGAAAGCTAAAGATCTGGTAAAAGACAAAGATGATGAGGTCTCCAAGTTGAAGCAAGAGATCAGTGCACTTAGCGCTCATCTTCATGAAAGAAAAATGGAAAAAGAAGAAGTGTAGGGTGAACTAAACATGGCTATCTCTGAGAATGCAACCTTGAAGGAATCCAATGCTGCCATTTCCAAAGAACTCACTGAGTCAAAGGAAATACTTGCCAAATTCAATAAGAGTTCTGTCAAGCTAGAGCAGAAGCTTGAATCAGCTAAACCGATAAAGAATACCAATGGACTTGGTTTCTCTGAATATGAGGAAGGAGAGACCTCTGGAACAAAAAGTGGAGCTTCAAAGAATCAACCGACATCAAAGGATAAAGGTAAGCAAAAGTTAAAACCTGTTTGCTTTAACTATCTCAAGGAAGGACACACTGCTAATGTATGTAGAAGTAAGGCTTACAATAATTTTCCTTATTTTCTAAACGATAAGCTTAGATCCAATAGATTCAATGGTAATTGTTATGCATGCAACAAGTTTGGGCATAGAGCATTTGAATGCAGGTCTATCATGCACAATACCGGAAGGTATCCTCAAAGAAATCATGGAATTTTTCCTGAACCCTTTGGGAACGTGAACCCAAACCGGTTTAATACCTATAGTCATTAGTCAGGGAGTGGTGGCTATCAAGCGGCAACTAGATGGAGAGAAATCTATGTGATTTCTCATGGTCATGGTCATATTGCTGCAACATGTAGAAGGAAGAATGGAAACATGAATAATGGACCTTGGAGAGCACCTGGAATGGTGTGCTATCATTGCAACAAACCAGGCCATGCAACAAGATTCTACAGAGCAAGAAAGAGTATATCGGATGATATACTAGTCACTGATCCAGCAAGAAGAACCGGTTTTTGCACCCAGTGTGGAAGTCATTGAACTGGCAAACTAAGCATCAGAAAAGCTTAGGGGGAGAAAATGGTAAAATATCTCGAACCCCCGGTTGACACCAGTAAAATACCTTAACTGGTATGAGATACCTGTCAGATTGGTAGAAGACCGGAAAGATTATAAGGCAAAATTAGGGTTTACGCCCTAATAGTTGAGCATTTATTATGGTAGGTGGAGAACCTGTTTAAAAGGAATTTTCAAATCATTTCTCACTATCATTTTTTTGAGCAAAGAAGTTTTCAAGTGCAAATTGAAGAAAAATGATTTACATTGCGATTCAAAGAGTTTATCAAAATCCTGAAGAAGAATCTGAAGCAAACATCTGTTGGAGAAGTGTAGAACGCAAAGCGGTATTTCAGTAATGGAAGGAGTGTGGAGCGAAGTTCAAATTGCAAAGCCCTAAATTTTGATCTACGAAGGTATTTTTCAAAATTCCCTGTTTATCATGGCTTCAACATCACATGCTAGCTCTACTGCACCTGTTGGTTCTGTAGATTTCATTCAACGGAAGGCAAAATAAAATGCCCTATCTCAAATACCCGTTAGTGTCATATTGGAAGAAGGTGTTTCAAATTTCATTGATTGCAAGATTGAAGACCTAGGATCTCTGATGATCCATTCCCAGTTGAGTCTGTTATGTGGAAAGGATAAGAAGATTAAACTAGAATTCAACATTCTGGAAAAGAAGAAATTTCACAACGTAGCCTATTTTCTTGAAGAATTTTCGGATGATCACATTCAAATTATTTTGAGCAGAGTACATGGTGATAAGATGTACTTAGAGCGGACACATGATATCACACCAAAAGTGATTCATGCCGTCACCAGTTTCTGCAATGTCGGTGAAGTACCAACCCTAAGAAAGATTAGCAAGACATAAATGACTAAGCTCACCAGTTCTATGAGCGATTCACGAGGAATGACTGTCAATTCAATAAAGGACAATCTTTTCAAATATGCATGTATGGTGATAGGATACCAGACATTCCATGCCAACAGAATCAACTTTGTCTCTGTTGCAGCGGTAAATGCTGCCTACAAGATGATCAAGGAAGATGCATCGTTTGATCTGTGCACCAGTATGCAAAGACAACTCCTATTGAACCTCAAGTTGATCAAATAGGACAATGCCTTGAAATTCAAGTTTGGACAACTATTGGTTGGGTTGTTCTTCTACTTCCAAGGCTACTTTCCAGGAGTAGGTGATATTTAGTGGTCTGCTGACCAACCGGTGACAAAACAAATCAAGGAAAGCCTACAAGGAGTTGGAACCGGCTATCTGGAAGTGCTGAACAAATATTTTAATGAGTTCAGATGCAAAATGAACCAAAGGGTAAGAATATCCGGTGATATAGTAAAAAAGTATGAGGAAGACATCTGCTTCACCATCAAAGTTGATGAGTGCATAATGGAGGTGGTTGAGCCTAGACAGGAAGAAGTGGAACCAATGGGATATGAGGTAATGAATGACATGTTAGATGGGTATGCCTCTACCCTAATCGCCACGCCCCTTGATCCAAAGGAAAAGAGAACCAACACCTATTTGGAAAGGGTTACACAAGTTCAAGAACCCTCAGTAAAGAAGGGAAAGGCAGTGCCTTCAACATCGGCACCAATTACTATGGCAAGCCCCAAAGTGACCAAGCAGCCACCAGCAAAGAAGAAATTGGAAGCGGCACCCGCCAAAGTCTTTGAGAGGAAGTAGAAGACAAAAAGAAATACACCAGACTCAAAGGACACTGTCTCTAAAGAATAGCATAAGAAGACCAGGCAAATGAGGAAAAAGACAGAGTGAACCGACATCATCTGCACTGGTAAATATTGATATTTCCTCTTACAAACCTTTGACACATTGTCAAAGAACAATTAAGAATGTTAGAAGAAAAGTACTTGGTGATTTAAAAGAGTGCTTTGACGATTTTAATGATGTTGAAAAGAAAGAAGTTGAACAAGAAGTTATCAATTATTTATGTATTAATGACCGGTGGCCATTATAAATTAAATCTGAGGTGCTTGATTCTTTGTATAATTCTTTAGACAACAAGTGGCGTATTGCCATTGAAAAGGAACAAGAAATAAGAGAGGAAGTATTTGCACAATACTTTCCTGATGTACCTAAAATAGAACTGTATGAAGTGGTGGAGAAATATAAGGGCCTCTTCTTCATGAGAAGAAGAAGACTCCTGTTATTAGAAGGAAAAGTTCTGGAAGTGATCAAAGATACCCACTCCCTTGCTCAATCAACTTTAAAACTACATGAAGTGGCTGAAGCTAATAGGAAAGCAGAGAAAGAACCAGAAATCACTCAACCGAATGAAGTATACAACAGTGAAGGAGAACCAGTCACCACTCAAATGGAACCGATTGATGTTGATGCCTTAAACGGTGACAATGTTACTCCGGATGCACTAGAAGAAATAGAAGGTTAGGATAAATAGGAAGAAGATAAGAGAAAATAGGCAGAGGAAGAAAAGAAGAAACAGGAGGAAGACAAGAGAAAATAGATAGAGGAAGGGAAGAAGAAACAGGAAAAAGAAAAGACAAAACATGCAGAACAAGAAAAGAAGAAAGAGGATGAGAAGAAAAAGAAAGAGGAAGAAAAGAGAAAAGAAGAGGAGAATAAGAAACAAGAGGATGAGAAGAAGAAGAAGGACGCGGAAAAGGAAGAGGAGAAGAGAAAGGAAGAGGATAAGATAAAGGAAGAGGAGAAGATAAAGGAAGAGGAGAATAAAAAGGAAGAGGAGAAGAAAAAGGAAGAGGAGAAGAGAAAGGAAGAGGAGAAGAAAAAGGATGAAGAGAAGCAGAAAGAAGAGGAGAAAAAGAAGGCAGAAGAAGACAAGAAAAAAGCCAAAGAGAAAGAAGAAGTGGCACAGAGCACTCAGATGGAGACTCCAAAGGCAACCGGTAGTCAAGCCAAACTGGCTGACATTACTAGTCCTATTGACCTCCAGTCTACAAACAAATTGGAGCTACTGCAGAGCATTAAGATTGCTCAAGAGCGATTGGATGCTCTAAGGAGGAAAAAGGAGGAAGATGTTATCCAAACTGTGGTGGAAACACTCACCAATTTGAAACCCAGTACAAACCTCCCCAGTACCAATTCCTCACTTGCTCAATTACAGCTTCTATGTACAGTTGTGGAAGACTAGGTCCAAAGCTTGGAAGAAGTTGCAGAAACAAATGCCAAAAAGGAGCATGAAAAGGCTCTAAACATTGCCTTGGTGAAGAAGTTGAATGAGCTTCGGTCAGAACTTCAGAAGGCACAAAAGGACATCAAAGATGTAATGGATGAGGGAAATCTACTACTCAACAAGATTTGTCAACCTCATTTATTCTGTGATGATGTGCTCACTCAGAAGGACAAACTGCAATCTGATATGCAGTCATTTATTAGCAACTTCAAGATGCCATATGATTGCTTTTCCACATATGGATAAAGTGCTCACTGGTTTCAACTTCAGTCTGCAAGACTAGAGGCAGAGATAAGCAACTAGACACGTAATTTGTAGGAACTTCAACTGGTCCTACTGCCAAGACTACAGATTCTCCAGAAATGCTACCTCAATATAGATGCCCTAATGGTTACTCAAGAGATGAGTACCATGGATGCCATGGAGGAGAAGGTTTATCAGATGTAAACAGAGAATGAGGTCGCTACCTCATTGCTTGAATCATGGTCTTTATCCATGAAGACATTTATGCAGGATTTTAAATCAGTTTTTGACAAGTTTCACTCTTTATTGTCATAAACTTTTTAAATCAGTTTTTAATGCTAATGGAATAGGGGTTTTTCAACTATACTTTGTCATTGTTGGCAAAGGGGGAGTAGTATTCTGTATTTAAAATTTTGATGCATGCTTTGCCTACTTTCATGTTTATCTTGGTAAGGAAGTAGTATACATTGTATTTTTTGCAAAAGGGATAGTGTATATGCTTAGGGGGAGTAATTTTACTTATAGCATAATTTTGTTGTAAAACACTTAGATGTCAAATTTTTTCCTAAGTGTTGCCATAAATGCCAAAGGGGGAGATTGTTAGTATTTTGATGATTATGTTGTGATTGTCATTGATGGACACACACTTGGTATAATATCACTTTAAGAATGTATGAATTATGCTAAACCGGTAATTGTTGCAAACCGGTATCATGTTGTAGTCTTTAGACTACTGTTGTTATGCAAAAAGTGTTTACCGATCTCAAGCAGTATAAAGACCCAAGTGGCATAGAGAGATCAAGCGGTTTAAGTATCTCAAGCGAAGCGGAGCAAAGGAGCCAAAAGTGACAGTTATCTTTTTCCCAGTCTTCAATTTTTGTCAACCGGTAATCTGTTTGAACCGGTATTACTCTGAGTCACTAACCGGTAACTGGAAAGTTGGAAAAACCGGTAATACTCTGTGATGAGTTACCAACTGGTATATTTGTATGATGAGTTACCATCCACCGACACTTTGACGGTGATTTTGCGCTGTGTTACCAAATGTGTCTAGATACAATGAACCTAGGAACTTGCAATGTAATCCTATTGGACCGACATGAAATCAGATTCCTTTTAAGGACATCATGTCTAGGGTTTTAGAATGTGTGTAGATGATAGGGTTTTTGGTGGTTAATGAGCTCTTCAATGTGTGATCTTAACTGAGAAGATCAAGTCTATGAGTTGTAACATAGTAAGGAGTTACTGAAGATTGAAGTAATGCTGAAATGAATTAGCTCTGAGCTACAATGGATCTAATCAAGAAGATTGTGCCATTTACTAGATCATTCACTTGTTGATTACTCACATCTTTGACAAGTTAGAAACCCTTAATTGGGTAGGCCCAGAAAAGCCTTTGTAAATCCTCTAACAAGGTGGTTCACATCTGTGGATCTAAAATCCTCTCACAAGGTAGTCTTTAATCGGACTTAACTCCTAATAGAGATTGAGTTTCCTAACAGGATCTATTCTGGTAAAGAACATTATATGACCTTAACCAGTCTGGTTACTATTCTGCAGATAGTTACTTGTGAGTTTCATCTCACCGTGGTTTTTCCCATTTGGGTTTCCACGTCAAAATCTCTTGTGTTATGGTGATTGTGCTTCTGTGGGTGAATGCATTATTTTCTATTTGGTTTGCATGTGTGTTAACCAGTTTGTTTGCTAAACTGTTTTACCGATTTACTGCTAGACTATTAAAGTGTTTAAGTACAATATTTTTTGGTATACTAATTCACCCCCCACCCCCCCCCTCCCCCCTCTTAGTATTCATCAGTCTCAAGGAAACTATTTGGCAATGGACCTTTCCCACCAAATTTCCTCTCATCAAGAATCTCTGGTCCTTGATGCTTCCCATGACTTGTTGGCATATCTAGAAAGAGAGAAATAACAAAATCTTTAGGGAAGCTAAATGCACATCTTAGGTGGTCTTTGATAAAATTTGCAGGGCCATAAAAGAAAACATAAATATTCCCCACAGAAACAACAAGCAATGGTTTTTGGCTAACATGAATGATTGTGAGAAAGGTATCCTTACTGAATGGAATCTGATTCATAAAGTTTGCAAATCTGACAATAAGATTAGGAGAGGTAATGTTGTCTAGAGATTTCCTGATTATGACTGGGTCAAGGTGAATTTTGATGGGGCTGCTAAATACAACCCTGGGAAGGCCGGAGGGGGAGGTGTCATTAGAAATTCTCAAGGTGTCTGCATTGCTGCTATTGCTTCTCCCTTTGGAGTTCAAAATAATCATGCTGCTAAAGCTTAGGCTATGCTGAAATGCCTCCAGCTGGCTCAGGGTTTCAAATTTTAAAAAATATGGTTGGAAGGTGACTCCCTCAATATCATTCAGGCTCTTAAAGGTACTAGTTCTTCATCTTGGAATATAACTAATACTATTGAAAGTGCTAAAAAGTTATTAAATGACTATGATAGTATTATCATAACCCATACTCTAAGATAAGGCAATAAGGTTGTGGACCTTTTAGCTAATGAAGGGGTCTATTTAGAGGTGGAAACTAAATACATTGGAGAAGCCCAATGTAAAAGGGACGTTCGAGAGCAATTATATTTTGATCATATTAATGGTTCAAGTTAAAATCATGTTTACCTCTTGGGATCTAGAAATCAAAGGCAAAGATTGGGGGTATACGAAATGTCAGTTAGTGATTGTTTTAGGCATCGTTCTTATGATCAATGGTGTGACGGGACTTATAATAATAAGTGTTGGATCTCTGCGACCATTATTATTTACTCTCTTAAAACCACGGAAGGTACTCTGTGCTGTGAATCCAGTATTTTGCTCAAGAGCTTGTGTTTAAGTCTTGGTCTGCATTTTGTGAGATATACTACTAAAGACCTCGATCTTCTCTTCAACATGGGAGGTAACCTAAACTAGAATGAGCTATCTGATTGTGAGAACTCGAAAAGTGAGCGGAAAGTGTGGAGGAGGCTCCATCGATATGGATTCACAGACTATATGGAAAAGCTACATGGAAGCAAAAAATATGTGTCTCAAGGCTTTGTGAAGGGTTGGATCAACAACAAAGTTATGTTGTTTGGGGAAACCTGGAAGATTGATGAGGATTTGGTTGCGGAGGTCATGGGATTGTAGAAGGAGGGCACAAAGTTCTACAGAGACTGAAAGTTTGCTGCTGAAGCAATTAAAATTTTCTGAAAACTGATGATGAGAAGGCTTGGCTTGCCAAGAAAGACAACGTTTTTTACTACCTCCCTCATCAGGTAAAGTCCTTTTGGTAGAAAATGCTAAGAGTTTTGATGGAATTCCTGACTATTGATGGTAGATTTACTAAAGTTTACAACTATCATTTTGCCGTACTTAATCATTTCCGCCACGGGGTTAAGATTTCTCTGCTCTTTTATTTAGCATCCTCCTTGAATGAGAGCTTGGCTGACCATGCCAAAAAGCCCAAATCTTACCCTATAGCCCATCATGGGCTTATTCTACTCATTTACGAATACTTGAAGAAAAAAGCTAGGGTTAGCAAAGATGATACTTTGGTGACAAATGCTCATATTTCAGAGAGTCGTAATGGCTCTGAGTCTGAAGATGATTTGTCTAATGTTCCTATCCATAAAAAAGGAAGGGTCGACATTGACAAAGTGGACATGGATGTGATTGATGGAATGGAGGCGGAACAGGGGAAGGAGATAGATATTGATCTGGATAGTGAGAAGAAAGAGGATGCTGGAGAGGAGGAAGGGAAAAGAGATGTTTATACTGAAAATAATGATTCTAACCCTTTGGAGTCGGATAACAGGAATGTTGCCCAGAACTCCATGGAAGAAGCTAACCCTAACTCTGTAAGCTCTGAGTAGGGAAGGGACTCAACGAACACCATCTTGAATGCTGCTCAAAATTGCATGCTTGAGTCTTTTAATTTTTAGAAGTGGGTTATTGAAAATATTACCAGCATACAGAGTAAACAAAGGGACCTGGAGTATAAGATTCACAATCTGATCAAGGACACTAATTCGGGGAAAAAGAGTGCGGAGGGGGAAACCAGCAAAGCAGAGGATGAAATTGAAATGCAGGACTGGTCGGAGAAAGATCTTATAAAAGGTGACTTGAAACACCTGGAAGATGTGATTAGAATTGTCAAAGATAAGACCGAGATTGATAACAAAATTATCATCAATCGGGTTGCCAAAACTAAGAAGGCTTTGAATAATTTTATGAACCACAGTCTTGAGGTCTTGAGGATCTCGTCTCAAAATATGAATGCCTTGGTGGATCACTTGGAGAGGAAAAATCAGAATAAGGATATGGTTATCATTGATGATCTACCAACTTCCAGCTCTAGTCCACAAATCTCTAGGCGAAGGACCAGGCAGAAGACCAATGATTTGGAGACAAAGACGAAAGACATTCAGCTGAAGCAGGAGAACAATGATCTGAGAGAAGTCGCGAAGGCCATGATGCTGTTGGTTAAGAATGCAGAGGAGTCCATTAAAGTTTTTATTTGATATGTAATGCTGGTTTTTGGATGCCAGTTTCTCGCTGGCTCTATGCTATCCTTTTTTCCTAGTTGCTGGTTTTTCTGCTAGTTTTTTGCAGCTTTTCTGTCTAGTTTTTGTCTTGTCTAGTTTCCTTCATGCATATCCTTTGTTTTGTAAGCGGGTTTCAGGTCCCTTAAAACCTGATTTTCCTTAATAAAAAACAATCATAATGTTATCATTTTCAATCTTAAAGTACAAATTACTGTCAGCAACACCTTTGGTAAATCCCAATTTCAACAAGTATTTGTCTAATATAGCATACTAGGCTCTAGGAGTTTGTTTCAATCCATAAAGTGCTTTCTTCAGCTTGCACACCATGTCTCCATCATCCGACAGTGAAAATCCATCAGGTTGCTCAATGTAAACTTCTTCCTCTAGATCACCATTCAGAAATGTAGATTTGACATCCATCTAATATACCTTGAAATCTTTGTAAGCAACATAAGCAAGCAACGGTCTAACAGCTTCAATTCTAGCAACCAGAGAAAAAGTTTCTTCATAATCCATTCCTTCTTGCTGCAAATATCCTTTGCAGACCAGTCTAGCTTTATTTCTGACTACTTCAGCGACTTCATTCAATTTGTTCCTAAAAACCCACTTAGTACCAATAACATTTTTATCCTTAGGTCTAGGCACAAGTTCCCAAGTGTTATTCTTTTCAATATGATCTAATTCTTCTTCCATAGCTCTTATCCAGTTATCATCTTTACAGGCTTCAACAACATCTTTAGGTTTAACTTTATAAATCATACATACTTCTTCTACAACTAACCTTATTCTAGTCATCACACCTTTATTCTTATCACCAATAATCTGATTCTCAGAATGATTCAATTTAACATACATCAGAGTCTTCTGTTTATTCTGATCCTTGGGTTCCTACACAATATTACTAGCAACAACAACATCTAGATTAATAATCTCTACCAAATCATTTTTCTTAGAATCTTCAGGCTGAATAGGAGCTCAAACAACATGTTGACCATCATCATAAGCTCAGATCTCCTTCCCAAGGTTCTAATCCACCTTCACATTTGCACTCTCAACTATGTTTCTCAGTCTCTTATTATAACACCGGTAGGCTTTGCTCTTTGTAGAATATCCCCAAATTATACCTTCATCACTTCTAGCATCAAACTTTCCAATATCCCCATCTCTCTTGATATAACATTTGCTACCAAAAACCTTGAAATATTTCATAGTAGGAACATGACCAAAACAAAGCTCATAAGGGGTCTTACCAGTATCACCTTTGATATGAACTCTGTTAAATGTATAGACTATAGTGCTAGTGGCTTCTCTATAATAGACCTTCAAAACATTTCTTTCAATCAACATAGTTCTTGCAACATTCAAAACAGTATGGTTCTTTCTCTCAACAACTCCATTCTTCTATGGGGTTCTAGGAGCAGATAGCCCTCTTTTGATTCCATGCATCTCATAGAATGAAATGTAGATCATAACCCTTATCAACCATTTGTCCAACACTCAAAATATTATACTTCAAACCTTCAACATATAAGACATCATCGGTGTTATTCTTACCATCAAAAGATGTTGGTGTAAATAAATATTCATTTTGGATATTATTACACTTACTTAAGTTAACTTAGGATAATGCATCTCTTCATAGTTTGGATTTGAGACACTTAGGGAAGTGTGCACATAGGGATAAAGCTTGTAGGAGAAATTCCACCTTTTGTGGTCTTATTTTGTTGTTACAATCCACATTCGGTGGGTCATCCACCTCTTGTGGAATATTATATTATTTCTCCTACGTACCCTTAGTATTTCTTACCTACCCTTGCTTCTCATTGATCCACATGTCATATTTGTGTGCTCATACATCCATATGGCCTTGCCTATATAAGTAGGCCTCTATTCATTGTATTGGTTAATCCAGTTGATCATTTGTATATTGATGAGAATACAGTTTGTTCTTGTCATTCTATTGTCTCTTTTATGCTTTTCATTGTGCCCTTGATCTTGGCAAAATCCTACATGGTATCAGAGCTATTGGGGTTTCATTGATCGGTTTTTGGAGACATTGTGGAAGGCTTCTATTTTCGGTTTGGGGATCTTCATTTTTTTGGGGTGTCATACAACGATTTGGACATCACCGTTGAATCCGGGAGGCCGTTTCCATAAATTTTGACTATAAAGTCGACCTATTTTGGTGAGAAATTTTTTTCCCCATTTTGGCTATTATCGTACGGATTTCGAAATTAAAAAAAAAAATATATATATATATATATATTTCAAAAAAAAAAATTTCGAAAAAAAAGTTAGAAAAAAAAAAAGCGAATAAAAAAAATAAAAAAAAAAGTTGTTCACTGCATTTTTGAGGGGTCTGCAGACCCCCCGTACTCTGTCGTACCCTGCGTTGCAGGGTCGTACGCTTTGTGTAGGTGTTGTTAGCACCTCCACGTACCTGCTCCCGCCGCCGCTGCCTCGCTCCGCACGCCACCTCGGCTCCGGGCTCCGCTCTCCGGCTCCACCGACTCCTGCCTCCGGTGACCTCGGCCCGGCTCTCCGACGGACCGCTCCCGCCTCTGGCGACCGTCTCCCTCCCGCCACCGCCGCAGATCTTCTCCTGCGCCGCCGGAACCCAGCTACTATTGTCGGCCAAAGATCTCCAGCGACCAATCAGTCAACCCCCGCCGCCACATGGAGCCTAGTCAGCTGCCGGGACCTCACCACATGGCACACATGACATACCTCTGTACGCCATGTCGACTGTACGACAACACAGTCATCGCACCACGTCATCCGTACGACTTGCACAGTCACCTGCCCAGTTAGCAGTCCGTACAGTACGAACGCCCAGTCAACAGAGAGGCGAAGTTTTTGTGACGGTCATATGGACGTCAAACTTAACATAGTGAATTGCTGACATCAGTACCACATCAACACTTTTTGAATTTTTTTTGACCCCTCTCCATTGGGCTTTTCAGTTTTACAGTCCAACTTTGAAAGGCCATATCTTGCTCATTTTTGCTCCTTTTTTGGTGCAATTTTTTTTGAAATGGGCTAAAATTTCATGATCTTTGCAGTGGTGTGGTTATTTTCTGATTTTGGTGCACAGTTTTTTCGAAATTTTTGGATTCTCTCAGCTGTACCTGTCCAATCCTCAATTCTGCAACTTCAAAGGCCTCGTTTGAGCTCATACGAGCTCCTTTTCAGGTGCCATTTTTTTTGAAAGTGCTTATTTTTTCATCTACTTTCATAATCTATGATCAGATTTTAGAGATTTTGAGTGGAAATTTTACTTTCAGATATTGGTCTTATTTGGCCTATTAGGTACTTGTAAATTGCTTGGATCTTAGTTAGATCTCTTGCATTATCAGTTTGAGACTCTTTTGGCCTTATTAAGGTAGTTGTAAAATTGTAATTAGAAGTCCACTTTGCCATTTTTTGCAAGTGGCCCATTGTATACGCACTAATTATAAAGTGCCAAATCATCACATTTGGGGGGGTGTCTTGTGTGATTGTGCCTCTCTTTGTGCTCTTTCCATTCTTGTTGCAATGAGTCCTAATAAATTTCCACCTTTAACTCCACATAATTATGCATCATGGAAAATTAAAGTATGGAGTAAACTAATGGAAAAGGGTCTCACACACTACATAGATGGAACAATAACAGCACCACCTGATCCTAAGGCTGATCCAATTGCTCAATTAGAATGGCTCACAAATAATTGCATGGCTCTTGGAACCTTACACAAGTATGTATCAGATGACCTCATTTTTCACATTGAGAAGTGTAAAACAATCAAGGAGGCTTGGGATATGTTTCAGAAATTGTATGGACAAGTTGATGAAATCAGAGGCTATCAGATTGACAATGAGCTCACCAACTTAGATCCCAAGAGTTTTGATACAATCCAAGATTATGTCACCAAAGCAAATGAGCTAAGAGCAAAGCTTAAGGATTGTGGAATTGACAAAAAGGATGCTCAGTTGATATTCAACTTGTTGGACAAGCTTGCACCAGAATATGCAGCATTTGTATCTAGCTTCCAAACTCATCGTTTGATAGTGGGGAGTTCTTATGTTATGCCTTCATTTGATGCTTTCATAGAAATGTTAATATTGGAACAAACTAAGTTGTTGAACATGGGGTTTCTCAAGTCTTCAAAGTCCAAGGCTTTGGTGGCTAATCAAGGGAATCAAGGAAGTCAAGGCAAAGATTCCAACAAGAAGAAGAAGCAATTCAAGTCTAAGCCACACCAGGAGAAAGGACAATCATCCTCTCCATCACAAGGCGATTTTTCATCCTCTTCCAGGAAGGGGACACCACCTAAGAAGGATAAACCAACTTGTGCATATTGCAAGAAGTATGGTCATGATGAGCATCGATGCCATGCAAAGCAAGTTGATGAGTTAACCAATCTTCTTAAGAAAAACAACATCAACTTGTCATCCGCCTACACAAAGAAGGATTCATCTCCTTCCACTTCCTCACAGTCTAAGGGAAAAGGGCAAGCATTTGTGGCTACAATAGGTTCTTCACAACAATGGATACTTGACTCAGGTGCCTCATATCACATGGGTTCTACAAAGGAGCAGTTTTCTTCATTGGAGCCATCTAAGGTACCTCACATTTACACAGGTGATGACACACAAGTAGAGGTTGAAGGGAAAGGTTTAGTTGACATGGATGATGGAACATTTGAGAATGTTCTCTATGTTCCTAACTTGTCTACCAACCTTCTCTCCATCTATCAAATCACTCACTATGGAAATGGGAAAAAGGTTGAGTTTACACCAGATTCAGTTGTGGTAAAGGAACTTGATGATGATGCCTTGGTAGCAGTGGGACAAGTCAATGACAACTCAAGGCTTTATTCATTCTCCCACTTTGTGCCAAGTTCACCTTCTAGGGCCTTGCTTACTCATTCAAATTCAGAAAGTAAGCTATGGCATGAGCGGTTTGGTCACCTCAACTACCGCTATCTTTAGCAGCTCAGCACTAAAGGCATGGTCACAGGTCTACCTCGAATCAGTTTTTCAGAGGGTGTATGTTCAGGTTGTTCCATGGGCAAGCATCCCAAAGAGAAGTTTGATAAAGGGAAAACTTGGAGAGCTTTGGAAGTTCTTCAACTTGTTCACAGCGATGTAGCAGGTCCATTTCCAGCACCTTCATTTAGTAAGGCCCGCTATGTTCTTACCTTCATTGATGACTACTCCTGCTTCACTTGGGTCTACTTTCTCATTCGAAAGAGTGAAGTATTTGACAGATTTCAGGACTTCAAGACTCGTGTGGAGAAGCAATCAGGGAAAGTGGTCAAGATTCTTCGCACGGATAATGGAAGGGAATATGTGAACAACAGACTTGAGGATTTTTGTACATTTGAGGGGATTGATCTTCAACATTTTGTTGCATACACTCCACAGTAGAATGGGGTTGCAGAATGCAAGAATAGAACTCTCAAAGAAATGGCTAGCTGTATGATACATGCACATTCTCTTGATCCTGCTTTTTGGGCAGAGGCTATCAGTTGTGCCACACACATCCAGAATTGGGTTCCTCACAAAGCTTTGCAAGGTATTACTCCTTTTGAAGCTTGGGCTGGTAGGAAACTGATTCTGAGACATTTCAGAGTCTTTGGGTGTCTAGCATGGGCTCTCATACCTCCGCAGAAATGCAAGGCATTGGAACCTCAGAGTCGGCCTTGCATATTTGTTGGATATCCTGAGGGTGTTAAGGCATACAGATTGATGGATCTAGAGACACATGAGGTATTCATTGAGGAGAGTGTTCACTTTGAGGAAAGCTCTCCTAGCTTAGACTCTCTACCTCCTCCACCTTCCTCCATTGTGGATAGTGATGTTAGTGATTCAGATGATGAGACTACCTCAACTTTGACTCGTAGGGTTACACCTCCGCAGGGTCCACTTGCAGTTGAGCAACCTCGTTCTCCACCTCCACCTAGACCTTGTTGGGCTTGACAGACACTTGAGTTCATGGGTTCTCTTGTTGGGGATCCTTCAGATACATGGAGAACTTGATCACAACATCAGGATCTTCCACATGCATTCATTGCTACCGCTTCCAATCCACAGACATTTAGGGAAGCATCAGGGGTTCCTGAGTGGGACCAAGCTATGGAGGAAGAGTATAGTTCCTTGATGAGGAACAACACATGGGATCTAGTCCATCTCCCTAAGGGGAGAAAGATGGTTTGATGTAAGTGGATCTATTGGACCAAGTTTGCAGCGGATGGTAGTGTGGATAAGTCTAAGGCTCGGCTTGTTGCAAAAGGTTTTTCTCAGGTTGCAGGTGTTGACTATACTGAGACCTTTGCACCCGTAGCCAAGATGAACTCCATTCATTTGACACTTGCTATTGCTGTAGCTCATGGTTGGGCTGTACATCAGATGGATGTGAAGAGTGCTTTTCTTCATGGTGATCTTGATGAGGAGATTTATATGAAGTAGCCACAGGGTTTCATCCAGGATACTTCCTTGGTTTGCAGACTAAGGAAATCTCTCTATGGCCTTAAGCAGGCCCCCAGGGCTTGGTATGCCAAGATGGATTCCTTTCTTCTCTCCGTAGGGTTCACCAGGTGTCATTCCAATCCGAATGTCTACATTTTGTGACAGGATGACTCTCACTTGATACTTGTGCTCTATGTTGATGACTTGATCATTACAGGGAGTACTTCATCCATCATTAGCAGGGTCAAATCTGCTTTGCATGACAGATTTGCTATGACTGACTTGGGTCTTTTGCACTACTTTCTCAGGATAGAGATTTCACAGTCACCTTCCGGGATTACTCTATCACAGCCCAAGTATGCTCTTGATCTACTTGCAAGCTTTCATATGGCTGATTGTAAGCCCGCTTTGACTCCCTTTCTTTCAGGAGTCAAGCTTGAGGCTCAGTGTTCTTCTCCACCCATTGATGCCACTTTGTATCGTCAGCTTGTGGGTTGTCTCATCTACTTGACTCATACATGCCCTGATATTTCATTTGCAGTTGGCATGGTTTCCCGCTTCATGCAGGAACCACATGAGCTTCATTGGAAAGCCGCCAAATGCATCCTTCATTACATCCAGGGTACACATCACTATGGGATTCACTATGTTGTAGGCACAGGACTTCGCTTGGTTGGTTACACAGAATCTGATTGGGCTAGCGATCTTGTTGATCGTAAGTCTACTTCTGGTTACAATTTTCACCTTGGTTCGGGCCCCATTTGTTGGCAGAGCAAGAAGCAACATGCTATTGCTCTCTCTTTGACTGAGGCTGAGTATCGAGGCGCTGTTAACGCAGCAACTAAGACCATTTGGCTCCAGCAGTTTCTCACCGAGTTTGGATTCACCACTCCACGACCGATAGTTCTACATTGCGACAATCAAAGTGCTATTGCAATCTCGAAGAACCCGGTCCAGCACCAGCGGACCAAACACGTCAAGATCCATATGCACTATATCTGAGAGCTCATCCAGGAGCAGGTCATTGATTTGCAGTATTGTCCTACAACAAAGCAGGTTGCTGACATATTCACCAAACCTTTCATCGAGAGTAAGTTCCAGCAGTTGCGAGCTCTCTTGGGGGTGCAGGATTTGTCATTAGGGGGGGCCAGCTGACTTCTCCTTCCTCTCTTATGGGGGGGACTTTTTCCTCTTTGAGGTTTTGTTCTTCTTCTTTGAGAGTCTTTTGTACATTCATCTCTCTTTTGGGGGGGAGTTTTTTCCCACTGGATTTTCTCCCTTTCTCTGTTTGTAAGAGATTGCATTGCATAGTTTTTCTTGCATTTGCATATTGTACATGGGTACCTATCATGGCCTAGTAGCCGAGACCCATCTTGCATTGTTGACCTGAGTCTTCATTCCCCTAAGTTGCACTTAGTTGGTGTAAATAAATATTCATTTTAGATATTATTACACTTACTTAAGTTAACTTAGGATAATGCATCTCTTCGTATTTTGGATTTGAGACACTTAGGGAAGTGTGCACATAGGGATAGAGCTTGTAGGAGAAATTCCACCTTTTGTGGTCTTATTTTGCTGTTACACTCCACATTCGGTGGGTCATCCACCTCTTGTGGAATATTATATTAATTCTCCTACCTACCCTTAGTATTTCTTACCTACCCTTGTTTCTCATTGAGCCACATGTCATATTTGTGTGCTCATACATCCATATGGCCTTGCCTATATAAGCAGGCCTCTATTCATTGTATTGGTTAATCCAGTTGATCATTTGTATATTGATGAGAATACAGTTTGTTCTTGTCATTCTATTGTCTCTTTTATGCTTTTCATTGTGCCCTTGATCTTGGCAAAATCCTACACAAGAAATAGAACCTCTCCCACGAATTACACAGGCTTTGTCATCTCCAAATCTAGCTATTCCACCATCATACCTTTCCATGCTTACAAATTTTCTTTTATCACCGATCATATGATGTGAGCAACTACTATCAATCACCCATTCATCATTTTATTCTACCTTATCAGCCAAAGCTTTCTCCTCAATGAATATCTAGTGGAATCAATAGGTACAGTACTATCTTCTTTAATGGCAATAAACACAACTTCATCTCCTTTTGATTCATCATTCGTGACACCTTCATCTACAACATAATAATAGTTCTTCTGGTTCCTAAACTTTCGGTTAGACTTATAAGGCTTATAATACTTTTCATACTTCTCATATCTATCATTCCTATCATTCTTATAAAACTTATCATGTCTATCATACTTAGCCATTCTCTCCGGGCATCTAGAAGAAAAATGTCCTATCTTATTACAAAAAAAATATTTTAAGGGAAACTTCCCATCATACTTATCGGCACCTTTAGGCAATCTCTGGGCAATCAATGCTTCAAGCTCATCAAGCTCTCTTTCTTGCTCTTCAATTTCTCTTCTTTCTCTTTCATATATGGATATCCTGCACTCATCAAGGTCATATTTCTGCTTACCAGATACAGATGCTGATTCTCTAAATGTAGTCTTAGACTTTCCATGTGATTCTCCAAATTCACTCACCTCAAATGCAACAAGTTTTCCAACCAACATATCTCTTGTTACTGTAGTCACACAATAGATCTCATCAATAGCAACAACCTTATGTTTATAAGCAGGAGGCAAAGATCTCAACACCTTAGCAACAATCTCATCTTCCTCAATCTTTCTACTAGCACACCTGATACCAAGGACCAGTTTATTCACCTTAGCCATGCATGAATGCATGTTCTCATCATCTCCCATCTTCAATGTCTCATACTTTCCTTTCAAACTCTGCAACTTAGCAACTTTCACTTGACTATCACCTTCATACAGGATCTCAAGATTCTCCCAAATCTCATGTGTAGTCTGAAGTACCATAACATTTTTCATTTTAGAATCAGTTAGGGCACTAAGCAATGCTTCCTTCGCTATGATATTAGATTGTGCTTCCTTAACCTCATTAGGAGTAAATGGTCTATTTTGAGGAACAACATAGACATTCTTAGTAATCTTCCAGTAATCCTATCCAAGACATTTCAAGTGTGCCTCCATCCGACTCTTCCATACAGTATAGTTACTTCCATCAAACCTCAGATTTTTGTTCTTGAAAATATTACCTTGAGCTGCCATCCCAGATCTCCTCAAATGATTAAGCTTCTACCGGAGGATCTAGATATGATACCAATTTTTAGCAGCAACCAAGAAGGAACACTGAGAGGAGGGGGGGTGAATCAATCTTCACCGGATTACAAAATTAAACTCCAAAACAAAACTGATAAAATGCAGCAATAAATAGATAAGCAAATTAACAACACAACACACAATACCAAGATTTTGACGTGGAAAACCTGGTTAAGGGAAAAACCACGGTGGGAACCTACCCACAGTAAGATGATACTTTGTAGTAGTATGTGAAAATAATACAATGGGGAATGCACATACATTTAGGCACACTGACTAGAGCTCACTACTCAAAAGATATTTGCCCAAAAGCCTAAAACCCTCAGGAAAGTCTCACTAAATTACAATATGATTCAGACTACAATCTGGAAGAAATGAAATGAAAGAATAGCATCTCCAAATGCCTGATTATAGTTTTGGTTAAGCACAAATGTATTCTCTGTAACACAAATCTCTCCTCAATCACAACACCGAAGGATAAATCTCTTGCTCGCACATAAAACTCTCTCTATTAATACAGACACACCATCGACACCAAAACTAAGTGAATAAATCACCTATATATACAATTCATCAACATTGATAACAAGGTCGGCTAAACCCTCAACCCTCAATTCACAAAATTACATTACACGATACAAAGATCAACCATGAGACCAATTTAATGATTTATATTACATAGCATGGACCTAATTCAAATTCCCAAATGATCACATCCACCAGAAATCACGCCAAGATCAACCGCAACACACTACACCATAAAAAAATACCGCATAACACGCAAATCATCACCGATTGATGAAAACTACCAAAAAATCACACAAAAATCAATGTGGATCGCCAAACAAAATAGGACACAACTAGGAAATATTAGAAAGAACATTAGAACCATCACCAATAGCTGCACCAAGACCACTTATCAAATCTTCATCGGTCAATATTAGAAAGCTCAAGAACACAACCAATCATCAACTACCATGAAGAAAGATAACTTCCAGGACACCAAATCATGAACCATATAAAATAAAAATACACAAGATTATCCCAAACAATATCCCAAAACCTCAGCACAAGATCAAATCACACCTAAATATATCGGAGGAAATACACGATTCTGCAAAATAGTGATCATCAAAACCAAACTAGAAAACTGGATCACAAGATCTTCCCAAACTCACCGAAATAAATCACATGAATATGTTGAAATCAGTGACAACAACATATCCTAGTAGTAGTAATGAACAACCATATCCAACAACTCCAACAAGCCTCATCTTGGTGTTTTGGCCTTCAATGCTCAATGCCTGCTTTGATTCTACTCACACCCTCTTGAATTCTACATCTTCAACTCCTATCCATCCTCTACCCAATTTTTAATGCTGATTGACAGGACCAGGATGCCCTAGGAACCCTAGTCTTGGCTCAGGAATAGGGCATGCATTGACCGCCTTGGTCCTCCCAATTATGACCCAAAATAGGACCTCATAACAAGCACCTTTTGTGGGTAGGAAATTTGCCTCTATGTTGGTCTGCTCTGAAAATTGAAACATTAATGCACAATTAGGTATAAAAGGAATCCTAGCCCCCCTCATTGGTAAGAACCTCTCATTGCAAGGAACCTCTATCAAGATCTAAATTGCACTTTTACAAATTCAATTCTAAGTGAGCAAGAAATCATGTATTCATCAAGCATTAAAGGAGAAGTCAAGTCAAGTTCAAGCATCCATGATCTACATTCTACATGACATCCTAAACCCTTGTATGAGTATTCAAGAAAGCTTCATCAAGGTGTCAAGTTCAATTTCAAGTAATTTCATATCAGATCTAGCCTTTCCCTCAAAAGGAAAGCAGTCTAGTTCAATTCCATTTCAATTTCAAGGTTAATTCCTAAACCGGGGTTTGACCTAAGGAAAATCCCCATTAACAAACCTATTTCTGACATTCTGTGTGCAGGAAATTATCTCAGGAGCTACGAGCCAGGAATTTGATAAAGTAGACAATGATAATTAGACTCAATTTTTGAAGGTGCAAAAAGAAAAGGATAGGATGATTAGCCCCCCCTCAATCCTGGGAATTTCTTATGATCTTATAACATTAGATTTTTTGTGTCATCTTGATCTAGAAAACATTAAGTTTTTTTTCCCCTGATATTTGGAGGACCAAGGTAGTCTGCCCCTGGTCTTGACAATTCTGCTCGACTTTCTGTCACAAGTTCTGATCTATTTCTCATTCTTTGGTCTAAGTTTACAACTATGCATGATATCTAGAACATTATGTTACTATTATTTTATGTCAATTTCTCTTGGCTTGTCCTAGATTTAGCATTGCAATTGAAATACAATTTCAATTCAACTCCCAAAAGGGAAAACCAAATCTAATTAGCACCCAAGTCTCTTCTCTAAATAATTGATGTTGGGTCTATTGGGTTTACTTCCCTTTTGAATGTGATGACATGTGAAATAGGTGTTTTCCTAGTTTACATCGCTAAGCTTCTGTATCCCTATTTTACCCCTAAATATTTTGGTGAACCCGTTATAGCTCATGCTTATTTTTGATTTAAAATAAAAATAAAAAATTCAAGCATTTAATTCAATCTACCTTTTATTCATGCACTTAAATCACATCAATTTAAAGGTTAAATTGACAAAACCCTAGATATTTTGTTAAAATTGATTTATGGGTTACATTATTTTGAAATTATATGCTTAGATTTGATTTTTATTACATATCATTTTCAAATTAAAAATCATCTTGTGTTCAAATTCATAATTCGCATTGCTTAATTCATTGGTTAATTAGTCATTTTACATAGTAGTTGTATTGTTTAATCATACATATAGCTTGCATTATCAAAAAAATTGTGATTTCAAGCCTTTACATTCAATATTTCCTTCTTTGTACATGAGTTTTGTTACCATTAGTCCTAAATCCAATATTTCAGTGAGAAGAAGTTATACACTTAGGGCTTCCCAGAGTTTAAATACCAAGGATATGTAGCCTGAGTTAACTAACCTATTCCATGTGAGTGTCTCTACCTCCTCTAATCCCACACATGGCATACCTAACATCATGGAGAACAATTTCCCTCACATTTATCATGATGAGGATGATTCACTAACTAGGGTTACTAGTGCTAAATTGGGGAAGCTTGACATTTAGTTGTAAAATCTTCAACAATGGATGGGCCAAGAACACCCGAATAGTGAGGCAATCCCTTTGATTGAAGGGTTGAAGATAATGGTTCAGAGTGTTAAGATAGGTGTGGAATTGTTGTGTGACATTGCTCATATTATTGATACCAATATTATGCCTATAAAAAGTTGTCCCGAAGCTCTTGGTTATTCTCATCATACAAGTCAGTTTGAGTGTTCTATTCCTATTCCTACATCCTTTCCTAGTGTGTCTACATATACATATTCTATCATGAATGCCTCTACCCAAGATGCTAATCATACACATTTTAGTTATGGGGGCAATCCTATTAAATCATACTCTTACATACATCCTTTTGTGTCTTGCATTTTTTTCCCAACCATCTCCCACACCAACATATTGTAATGTTCCCCCTCCTTATTCTCAACCTCCAACTACTTACACAAACATTACTCCATCACAATCCAATATGTCCAATTCCAATCCATCCATCAAAACCACTATCAATAACCTAGCTCAAAGTGTTTCATCCTTACAACAACAATTGGCATCTTTAACCCAATCTAAATTCAATATTCCCACATATGATGTAGCAAGCCCACTATCCAATGAGATTGTTTATGCGGTTGCTGCTAAGAATGTGGAAATCCCCCAATTAGAGTTATATAATGGAAAAGGTGAGCCCTTGACTAATGTGAAGACATTTCAAACTTTGTGTAGTGATTTATCTCATGATCAAAGACCCATGAAAAAATTATTTAACCGAAACTTGAGAGATAAATATTTGCAATGGTATTTGTTCTTTACCTCCTTATTCCTTCATTTTTTTTAACAATTTCAAAAGAACATTGGTCCTAAAATTACTTTGACTGATTTGATTCATTGTAAGCAAGGAGTTAAATAAAAAGTGACTAATTTTATTGGTAGATATAAACATTTGCATTCACAAATTTCTTAACCTGTGCTTGATCACGATGTTCAAATAATTTTCATTACTAATTTGCAAAAGGATATTAGAGATAAGCTTCTATTTTTTGAATTTATCTCTTTCATGCAATTGTGTGCAGTGCTTCATAATTATTAGCTTCAAGTGAGCCAATTTGAATCATCTCCTTTAATGGCTTCGATTGATAAGAGTGAGAACACTCAACAGTCATTTCCAAAATTCAACAAACACAACAAAGGTTTCATCAAGATAAATGATAACCCTTCCATCAACATCAACACACAAGTGGTAGCCACACTAGGTGTCCTGCCCCTTTATCAAAATACTTAAGAAAATAATTAACTCCTCTTTTTTGAGTCTTTTCATAGTATAATGTTGAGGTTAATTAATGCTAGTGTGTTGCAACTTCCTCCCATCAAACCTATAGATGCCTCTAAGCTTCTAGCACCTTCCTTTGACCACAAAGCCTTTTTCCTATATCATCGTCAAGTAGGTCATGATACTAAGAAGATTTATAAGTTGAGGTATAAGATTCAAGACCTTATTGATAACAATATTATATCTATAGATGGTGTGAATGATAAAGGGAACAAATCCATAACAAATCCTCATCAAAACCTCCAAATTTCACCAATCCTCTACCTTCTCAATCTACCAGTGTTGTTGACTCTAATCCACTTGCATTATTTCCCAATGACTTTGGTGTAGAGTCCACTAATGTTGTGAACCTCATTGAAAAACCTAAACCTAAAATGGAATTATGCATCACCTTTAATCCTAGTGAAACTATCGTTGCACCTAATGGACCATACATTATTGCAAAGATTAAGGACAAATTCGAGCACGAGGGGTGATCATTGATCCGGTATGTATGGTGAATGTTAATACTGAAGAACATCTTTTTACTCAATAGTTGCATCAAATTACATATGATAAATTTGATGTTATGATCAAGGTGTATGATGGTATCTCTTTCCCTACTATTTGTTCTATCACTCTTCCTGTTGAGGTTGGTACTAAGTGCTTAGATGTTATCGTTTCTATTATTCCTACACCATATCAATTTTGTGTGAAGTTGGGACATTCTTGGCTCTTTTCCATGAAAACTATTCTTTATACAATCAATAAATGTTTGAAGTTCCATCATAATGGCCAAATTATCACAATTAATCATAGCCTTTACCAACCCACAATGAAGCGTGGAAATTTTACCCTTGATTACTTTTGGCCTAAACAACTTGAACCTTTAAAGCCTTAGAATGATATTATTTTCTTATCTTATCAAAAATTAAAAAATGAGATGATATCAGCCTTAAGTAAACCTAGAGACCCTTCACCCATGGATATTGGGCAGCTATCCTAAAAATATAGAGAAAAACTAGGACAACAAAAGAGTTGGGTGCTAGTATCCTAGGGTTATGTGCTATTCAAAGTCTAGAATTGGTCATCACATTTTTTTGTTTTTCACTGCCACTATCACAGTTGAAAGCCTTTGGATCAACACCTACACACACAAAAGAGGGGAAATAATTTTGTTGTATTGAGGCTTTAGTCAAACCTTGTGTTGGTGTTCCCACCTCCACAACAACAAGGATGATGATAACAATCACATGTTCTCAAGGGAGTAGATGCAAAACAAATATTACAAATGACAATGGTTACCTTAGGCATGAAAAATTTTCTTTAATCTCATGTTAGGTGAAGATGACTTGTTGTCATGAATTTCTATAAGAGGTTAGTACAACATGATAATAATGATAAACCATAAACAATAGATGATACTTGATAGTAGATCATTGTATGCTTGATTATAGAATTAGAATACTTAGCTTGATTAATCTTGAATTCTAAATCTTGATATATATATATACATATATACATATATATATATGTATATCTGTATATGTATATGTATATATATATATGTATATATATATATATACATATACATATACATATATACATATATATATATATATATATATATATTCTTAGGAGTTTTAAATGAGAAAAAGGAGTTTCTTTTATATGCAACTAACACCTTTTCACAAATAACTATCCAAGAAAGGTTGACAATAAGATCATGTTTATTATTGGACCCAATACAACATCTAAAATCTGAAATTTAGGACCAAATTGGGAGGACACTAGTGCTAGGTGCTAGAGTCCTATCCTATTTGGTAGTTCAAAGGGACAAGGACTGTAGGATGTGACCAACTTTTCTAATTAGGGTTTGAGATAGGCACATTTACTCATGATCAATCATATACACCAAAACGGGTGCTAAACATACCGTTAAATTGTGAGGGGTAACAATTTATGACGCTACGTTTAGCCCCCACGTTAGTAGGGGCATTATCTTACACATATAACCATGGTAAAGTAGAGAGAAGTCGAGGTCAAGGTACTCATAAATCCACAATGTTATTAATAATCATACACAACATGAAGCAAAAATTTTGAGCAATAAAAAATATTACATGAAACAAACACTCATGAAGCTATCAAGAAAACATACAAGACATGGAGCAAATACGCAAGACACAAAGCAAAAAATAAGACATGAAGAAAACACATAAGACACAAGGAAAAAATATAAGGTACACAAGACAATTATGAAGCATACAATACCAATGTCAATACACACTAAAGAAAATAAAGATTCCAAGTCAATGAGGTAAGGAGACCTCGATATGAAAGGTTGTCTCCATCATATGAAGTTATAAGTTTAATTACAAGTCTAAATTGTTTAATCATTAATAAATCATATTTGTACTTAATTTTTTAGTGTCATATTGCCAATATTCATTTCCCATCATTGATTTAATCTCTAATCTAACAATTCTCATTGTTTTTCAAAAATTAATATGCTCTTGTAATTTAAAGTTTTCACCAAGACTAGAATTTATTTTGGCTTATACTATTGTTAATGGTGAAAATGGATAGTGAAAAACAACAATATTGAAAGACTAACAAGGATCCAACCACAAAACCCTAGCCTAACAATGAAAGAAATCCACCATAAACAAATGAAGATACCTAAGACCATGCAAATAAACAAAATAAACCAAATATACCATTCACATGTCTAGTAGGGTTTCAATCTCCATTTATTCCTATCTTCGTTGATCTTGTTTAATATATTTGCTCTTCGATTTTATGTGTGCACAAGAGCTCAATAAAGAACGGAAATATGGTTGATAGATTGGTTGCAAGAAGCCTTGATTGCATAAGAGATTTGAGGATTAGACAATTAGGGTTGATAATGAAGGAGAGTATTCTCTTATATAGAAAACACTTTAGGAAATGGAGGGATGAGATTAAAAGGTGAAGAGGATAAATGGTCGGCTAGGATTAAAGGGTAGGTAGAGGAAATAATAAAATGATAAAGGGGGTAGGTAAGAGAAGAATGACATGTGTCATGGGTAGAAAAGGCTAATGAATTAATTAAATAAATAAAGATTTATTTAATTAATAAAGGAAGTGGGATCAATTAAATAAATAAAATATTTATTTAATTCAGGAAAAGGAAAATTTAAATAAATAAAAGTATTTATTTAAATGAGGAAAGACTTAGAAGAGGATTAATGAATTAATTAAATGTTGTCATTGATTTCAGCAAGGCCGAAATCGTGAGGCAAACCTACAAAACTTGTATGTTTCGTACCTCACATGCTCTGAGAAAGGCTAGCCTACCTCATTGGTTAGTCGCTTTTTGTGTCTTGTCGTTTTATTTTATCATTTTTAAGTTATCTTTATTTTTGCAGTCTTTCATGCAGACCAAACTTTAAAGTCCAACCTGCAGGCCTTTGTCATCAAGCGTAGGTCGGACTTTAAAGTCCAACTTGTAGGGTTGGTCTTGCATTTTAAGTGCAGGTCAAATTTTAAAGTCCGATCTGCGGGTCTTTGTCCTTGCACATCAGGCTTTAAAATGTGATGTGCATGTGTCTTTGGCATGCATGTTGGAGTTTTTTCTATGACATGCAATTTTGTGATTGTATGGTTTAAGTGCAGATCGAAATTTAAAGTATGACCTGCAGATTATATCTCGTATAGGTCAAGGTTTTTTCCCTGACCTGCATGACGCTCTTAGTGCATTAATTGCCCTTTAAACTCTATTTAACACTTGTTTTAGTTTTTATTTTTCATTTTTAATCTGTTCATTTGTCTGCTCGAGCTCTGTAACTGCGGATTTTTCCTATGCAAGCACATTTGAGGTCTTGGAAGTTTATTTCCTTCGTCTTTCCACGATTTGAGGTCAGTTTTGTAGGGTTTATTGTTTTTGCATTTGATTTCTAGTTTAGGGTTTTGTTTTGTTTTGTTTTGTCTTAGATTGAGTTTGTGGTAGGTCAGGGTTTGTAATCCGACCTGCCTTGCCTTCCTTTTTAGCATTTCTTGAATGCAGGGTGAATTTGAAGAGATAGACCCCTATTTTTGTGCATGTAGTTCGGTCATTAAAATCTGTCTATCATGCTGGCCCTTCCCTTTTTCCCACATGTTAGGTTTTAAAACCCGACATGAGGATAAGTCATGTACACCTTGGATGCATATCAAACTTCAAAGTCTAGTATGTGAAGGGGTGATTTGATCCAGAGGTCTGCATGTCAGACTTTAAAGTTCGGCTTGCAGATGACTTATCAATCTTCCTACATGTTGGGTTTTAAAACACGACATATAGGGGTCCTTTGCTACACCTTGGATACATATTGGACTTTAAAGTCTGATGTCCATGACCCTTTGCACATTTCTCAAGTGAAGGTCAGAGTTTTTTCTCCAACTTGCAAAGATGTTTTTTCCTACTTGCACATCGAACTTTAAAGTCTGATATACAACCCATGATTATTTTCCCCTGCACATCAGACTTTAAAATCTGATGTGTGAATATTGGTCTTCTAATATGCAGATCGAACTTTAAAGTTTGACCTGCAAGTTTTTGTCCAGATTTTTCCTAAGTCATTTTTGACTCATGAAACTTGTTCTTTCAACGAAATTGCTCATCTAATGGTGATGATTTTCAAAACACTAATCCTTAGTGTTGAATGCAGAACTTCACAAATGTCTAAGACTACTCAAGGCAAATCAAAGCCTTCTTCAAGTTATTTAGAGCCTTCACCAAGCAAGTCGTCTGCAAAAAAAAATGAAGTACAAGTATGATAAATACTTGAATATGTTCCCAGAAATCTCAGTTGAATCAAATGTCAATGAAATTAGGGACACTGAGATTGGCCACATAGACATGCAAGAATTTATTGATCTATTCAAAAAGGCTCCATCTCATATGACGTGCTTGATCAATTCAGAGTTGCATAAGTATGCTTCTTTCCCAATAGCAGCTCATGACCCAGAATTTGTACTTGTAGTGGTGAATCATTTTGATCCTACTACAAGATAGGTGAAGGATGCAAATAAAAATGTTGTTATGACACTAGATAGTGTTTTTTTCAACACCATGTTTAAGGCTCTCTTTGGTAGAAGAGGTAGCAGACATAACCAAAGATAGTGCTCAAGAGTATTATGAGAAGAATGAAGAAAAATGTAAGAAGATGATCAATAAAGTTTTCTTATCTTCAGCCAAGGTCTCCACTACTTCAAGATGGCCTAAATACTTCCTTAGAAATTATTTTAATAAGGAATACAATGATATGGTCACTATGCTTTCATGAGTAAAAGGTTTGAGGGATTCTCATTACTTGCATAATTGGATGTGTTATTATATGAGCATAGTCAAAAAAGGAACCACCAAAATAGATTGGGGAGAGAAGGTTAGTGAAACAATATGTGCACAACAGAAAGAGGTCAAAACAACATTGAAATTCTATAGGACCTCATACCTTGTGTATGTAGTCGCCTCCATGAGGAAATATCCAGGTTTATCTACTAAGGGTGATAGAAGACTAGTGCCATTATGGGATTACTATTATAATCTTACAATTGATAATTAGAGAACTCACTTCAGAAGGGTTAATGATGCCTTCTTTGATGTCTGGAAGTGTATGTTTGATAAAGGCTTAGAAAAGAGAAGACTTTCAGAAGCGACATATAATAGGGTTTCTTTCTTTGGTTGTGTGTTCCTTCAATTTCCTACTTTCACATATATCCGCATAGGATGTTTTATAGGTGAACCATTCATGCTGCCAAGGTATCCTTCAGATAAAATTATCCTCATGGAATTTTGTAGACAATTTCATGTACATGAGAGGCAGTCACAGGATCATAAAACTGGCCTCAAATTTTTAGAATCTATTGGCCGATATTCAGTGTTGACCAACCCAAAGTCCAAAAATATGGAGGATGAAATGCAATGGGTGACTATGAGGAGGTTCAAAGCCTGTAATAATTTGGATTTGTGTGGTATGAAGAACAAAATAAAGAGGATCTATACACATGTGTATCGGCTTGAAGATGTTTGGGAAAATTGTGAATATGAGGAACATGTGAGGAGAATATATTTTAGTTGTCTCACCTTAGAACATATTGAGAACCTAGATTTGGCCGAGATCTCGGACGCAATGGAAGATACTGATTACATAGTGGACCCAGTTTACTTTGAATGAAAGATTGTTGATTCTTCCCTACCACTCATTTAGTGGCTCAAGAAGGAAAGTAAGTTTATTGCCCAAATAATTGCTCCTATTTTGGCTAATAGTAATGCATGGTTGTTGAAAAAGGTGATTAAAATGAAGCAACTCCCTTTTAGTTTTGGTGATGATGATGATAGTGATGGTCCAGTTGGAAAAACATCTAGATTAAGGACCAAGAACTAAGAAGATGTTCAGGTCCCACCATCAATCCCTTCACCAAAATCTAAGGGAAAAGGACTGAAGTTCAAATTCATATCAAAAGTTCAAAAAAAGGTGAATCTTCATCAACCCCACAAATAACATATAAGGATTCTGAACAACCAGCTACAAATGAACCAGAAAAAGAACAAGAAGGGGAGATTCCTCGTGAAGAGGAAATGCAAGAAGTAGAAGAATCAACTCAACAAGGAGAAATTACTACCCCCACTGCTTCATAGGTATCAACTCCTACACAAGTTGTCATTCATTCTATTGAATCAGATTCAGATCAAGAGGTATAATAATATGACGATGAGGGGTTGAATATAGAATTACCACAAGAGGAGGGTGATCAGGAATATGTTACATTGTCTAGTCTCCCAAGTTTTGATGATGTTCCTACATCCATTATTCAGTCTTCAATTCTGGAGTTCAATGAATCTTTGGAGCAAATAACTGTAGAGAAACAATTAGTGGCCTTACTTTCTATAACTATCATGGTCGGAGCTTCACCTATTGTAAGTACCATTGTCACTATTGAAACACCATCAATGGTTGTAACCACAGTTGTTTCTATGGAGGCACCAATAATGACTACTGCTACTCTATCAACAGAGCCACCATATGTTACCACAACGATAGTGTAAGTAATTCCATCTTCTGCTGTCGCATCATCAAGTCAAGAATGTATCTCAGATTCTGGTGACTACTCAAAAGGAGGCCACAACTCCAACCACCAAAGCAGATCTTCCACCATGGATGGATATTGTGGCACCCAAAAGGAAGAAACAAGTGATTTCACCAGATGAGTTTAACTTCAAGCAGTTAGTTCCATCCAAGGAAAAAGGGACTAAAAAGCCAAAGACTGTATCTCGGGTGCTGGTGGATCCTAATACTAAGAGAAAGTATGCTGAAGTTTTGATACCTGTGACAGACAAAAGAAAAGATAATGTCCAACCTACCAACTACACAATGTAAACAGTGGAAATCGGGGTTGAAACATATGAGAGTGTCAAACAAGATTCTCAAGCTGCATTGAATGCAATTGTGCATAGGTTGGATGAGGAAAGAGCAGAAAAGATTGAGTGGAAACAAAAGTGTGACCAGCTGACAAGTGTGCTTCTCAAAGTCACACAATCTTCCCAGGAGGTTGAGCTGATTGTTTCTTCAATTGACACTAAGGCACTCAAAAAGGTGGAATAGGTAGGCATCAAAGGGCGAGTAGTGGATGAATGGATTGATCGTTTGAAGTTAGAGGGCTCTCTTCTTCTCGACTCAATGGTTAAGTTATTGATGGACTTTGAAATTGTTCAAAGTCAGATGCAAGGTATCAAAATTGTTTTGTCCAAAGAAATGGAAGACATAAAAAAGAGCATGACTCGTTGGGGCAAAATGGAAGATTTTAGGATTGATGTCCTTCTAGAAAAGAAGGTAATATTGACATGAGAGAAATACATCCAAATTATTTCATTATTATCTCATAAAGGTAAAATAATAAGGTCAATAATCACAAAACTAGATCAAGAAAAGAAAGAATGTGATAATGAGATTGACCAGATTTCAGAAAGGATAGCTGAGATTCCTTGTTGCTTGTATGATGATGGTCATAAACTAATATACAGTGAGAAAATCATACAAGAATTTCTTTCCCTAATTACTCACTGGGCAAAACAAGACTTCTCATTGAATACATTTGATAAACTGCTTGAGATATAAGTTAGTTTTGAATTTCTTGCCTCAATGCTGAAGGATGGAAGAAAGAAGTATGTGAAAGATGGAGATGTATTTTTCAGGGTTCACTCTATCAATAGCTTCACCACAATGCTAGACAAAATTTAGATGGAAGTTGTTTTGGCTCTGTTCGAGGAATTCAAGAAAATCAACCCCACAAATAACATCTAAGGATTCTGAACAGATAGCTGCAAATAAACCAGAAAAAGAACAAGATGGGGAGATTCTTCGTGAAGAGGAAATGCAAGAAGCAGAAGAATCAACTCAATAAGGAGAAATTACTACCCCCACTACTTCAGAGTTATCAACTCCTACACAAGTTGTCATTCATTCTATTGAATCGGATTCAGATCAAGAGGTAGAAGAATATGATGATGAGGGGTTGAATATAGAATTACCACAAGAGGAGGGTGATCAGGAATATGTTACATTGTCTAGTCTCTCAAGTTTTGATGATGTTCCTACATCCATTATTGAGTCTTCAATTCTGGATTTCACTAAATCTTTGGAGCAAATAGTTGTAGAGCAGCAATCAGTGCCCTACCTTCTATAACTATCATGGTTGAAGCTCCACCTATAGTAAGTATTATTGTCACTACTGAAACACCATCAACGGTTGTAGCCACACTTGTTTAGGGGGAGGCACCAATAATAACTACTACTACTCTATCAATAAAACCACCCTCTGTTACGACAACCATAGTGCAAGTAACTCCATCTTCTACTAGCACATCATCAAGTCAAAATGTGTCTCAAATTCTGGTGACTATTCAAAACGAGGCCACAACTCCAACCACCAAAGCAAATCTTCCACCATGGATGGATATTGGGGCACCCAAAAGGAAGAAACAAGTGATTTCACTAGATGAATTTGACTTCAAGCATTTAGTTCCATCCAAGGCAAAAGGGACTAAAAAGCCAAAGACTGTTTCTTGAGTGATGGTGGATCCTGCTACTAAGAGAAAGTATCCTGAAGTTTTGATACCAACGATAGAGAAAAGTGAAGATAATGTCCATCTTACCGACTACATAATGCAAACAGTGGAACTCGGGGTTGAAACACATTAGAGTGTCAAACAAGATTCTCAAGCTGCATTGAATGCAATTGTGTGCAGGTTGGATGAGGAAAGAGAAAAAAAGATTGAGTGGAAACAAAAGTGTGATAAGCTGACAAGTGTTCTTCTCAAAGTCACACAATCTTCCCAAGAGGATGAGCTGATTGTTTCTTCAATTGACACTGAGGCGCTCAAAAAGGTGGAACAGTTAGACATCAAAGGGCGAGTAGTGGATGACTGGATTGATCGTTTGTAGTCAGAGGACTGTCTCCTTCTCGACTCAATGATTAAGTTATTTATGGACTTTGAAATTGTTCAAAGTCAGATGCAAGGTATCAAAACTATTTTGTCCAAAGAAATGGAAGACATTAAAAAGAGCATGACTCTTTGGGGCAAAATGGAAGATTTCAAGATTGATGTCCTTGTAGAAAAGAAGGTAATATCGACACGAGAGAAATACATCCAAAATCTGTCATTATTATCTCATAAAGGTAAAATAATAAGGTCAATAATCACATAACTAGATCAAGAAAAGAAAGAATGTGATAATGAGATTGACCAGATTTCGGAAAGGATAGCTGAGATTCCTTGTTGCTTGTATGATAATGATCAAAAACTAATATCCAGTGAGAAAATCATACAGGCATTTCTTTCCCTAATTACTCACTAGACAGAACAAGACTTCTCATTGAATGTATTTGATAAACTGCTTGAGATACAGGTTAGTTTTGAATTTCTTGCCTCAATGCTAAAGGATGGAAGAAAGAAGTATGTGAAAGTTGGAGATGTAGTTTTCAGGGTTCACGCTATCACTAGCTCCACCACAATGCCAGACAGAGCTTAGATGGAAGTTGTTTTGGCTCTGTTCGAGGAATTCAAGAAAATCAATGAGGAGGAGAAAGAAGAATAAAGTCTCCCTGTTGACACTATCTTTTCATGTAGTTGCATTCTTAGTTACTGCAAATTTTCTTGCAATTGCATTTTTGTTTTATGCAGTAGTTGTAGTCAAGTGGGATTGTGCAGTTGAATTAGTTAACTATGCTGATCTTTTTCTCAACTTCTTTTCCTATATAAGGAGGACCTCATTTAAAAATATTTATCGTTTATTATGCTAAGAAAGACTACCAGATTTTTGCCTCAACAAAGACTTTGAGCTTTTGATGTAAAGATTGATTCAACGAAATAAAGATAACAATCTGCTATTTTTCAAACTTTGTGTTGGGCCGAAGATTGTGTTTATGATTGAATTGTTCTTATGTGTAGTTCTCATAATCATTTCCTAAATACTTGAATCTTATTGGTGATATTGTTTATGTGAGTAAGAGAGCTTTCCAATTGTGATAAGTAGACTTTGTGCTATTTGCATATTTGGGAAACCTTTTGATAGTTAAGTGATTACATAGTAAGCTTTTTATTGCTATTAGTTTCTCTTAGTTTTTAAGAAAAATAATCACATCTTGGAGACTTTGAGCTACGAGTTGTGATTATAGTTGTAATTGTGGTGAATACAGTAAGTTGAACTCACGTAAGAATTTGAGCTTACATGATTGTTGAGATATTAAAAATCATTGTAAAGAAGTTCTATTAGTTGTTAGTTTTGTTAGTTGTAAGAAATAACATCAAGTGAAGGGAGATAAATTAATTTTGAAAAAGAAGAATTACATGCCCTAAGCTTACCCCTAAATTTAATTATAAAGTTGTTGAAATACCCAAATTCTTCAAGGGAACCTCCTCTTGATGAGAGGAAAGACTTTGTCTTAACATAGCTGTGTGTGAAATACATATTTTGTCATTGGTATGCTGGTGACAAAATATTCAGCCAACATTAAATAAATAAGAATTTGTTTAATTATTAGAAGACTTAGGATAAAATAATTAAATAAATAAAATGTTTATTTAATTAGACGGGACAATTTTTGGTGTCTACATTTTTCCCCTCTTTGAGACAATGCAACTTGTCACATTGGCTCAAAGAAGACAAGATGAACTGATACAAAGTTTCCCCATAATGGGAATGATATGCCCCCTCGAGAGATTGGATGAAATTTTTTGAAAGGGTTGCAGATAATCTCTTGATAAGAAAGAAAGGCTAGAAAGGACTAACAAGATAGGGTGACAAGGTCATGCAGGAAAAAGAGGCTGACATGGGAGACTAGGGTTAAGTAGCCTATATGATAGGGCCACAAGGAAAACATCCTCATTTGTATCCACACACCTAAGAGATCAGAGTGCAGAGAGAGAGAGCTTAGAGCAGTCAGAGCAGTCAGTGACGTTGGATAGAGTTCACAAGTTTGATCGAGTTGGGCGATATCAGAGACCAGACAACATGGGTGAGCTGGTAAGTACCTCGAAGCCACTTTGTATATTTTTGCATTCATTGATGTCATTAATGCATTTTAGGGTAGGTAAACAAAAATGAAAAATCGGTGTTTGCACTAGAAACGTGTCTAGGTCAGTGCTAGGTACGTCTAGGTAGGATAGTCGCATTTATGAATGTAATTGTGTCTATGTTCAGTAAGGACGCATCTATGTGCATAAGGAACTTTTATATCACAAAGGCACATTTATGTAGAGCAGTGGCACGTCTGTGATGTCCAGGTGTGTCTAAGGCAAGAAAGAGCGTTTGGGTTGATAGAAACCATGTCCGTGTTGGAAAAACGTGTTTGTGTCTATGTGGGCACAAGTCGATAGTTATATGATGAAAATACGTTGTCGATTGGATAAGCTGATGAGAGGATACACTCAAGTAGGTGTCGTAGAGAGACAAATTGAGAGATTGGCTAGAATTGACAATTCCTGTGATGAACATACGTTGCCAATTAGATAAGCTGTTGAGAGGACACACTCAAGAAGGGCCTCTAAATAGGATCAAGTGCAATGTGATGAGCATATACACTAGGATGCAGTGTCATGTGATAAACATAAGCACTAGGATAGGAGTAGCATTATGTGATAGACATGAGTACCACTAGGATTGACATGATTGGTTTGGTTGGATGTAGGAGTACTTCCCCCAGATAGAGTCACGAGAGAGATTCCTTGTGACACAAAGGTTACTACTAGAGTTAACCTTTGAGGAGCAGGCAACTATTGAGGGTATAGGATTGAGACACATCATGTATCTGCCTGAGATTCGAGCAAATATAGGATGACTGGCTGCTCTAGAAAAGAGATGGAACTTTGAGACCTGTTCGTTTCATTTGTCGACTGGCCAAATGGCAGTCATATTAGAGGATGTTTATATGATTCCAAGGATATCGATCCATGGTGAGCTGGTGCTATATGATTGAGCAAGAGATAAGGATGCACTGAGATGAGTCTTTGGAGACCTAGAGCTAGAGATGAGATCGGGTCATGTCAGCTAGGATGTCATGCTAGCTACTAGATCTAGACTACCGACAGTAGTTGGAGGAGTGATTAGTGGTTACCTATGTCTAGATAGGGTGACATGAGGTATGGTTGTTGGTCGGGGGAGGAATCTGGAGACACTAGTGAAACAACACACAAGGTATGCATGGGGTCCATGTGTATTGGCACATTTGTATCATGAGCTTCACCAATTTGTATATCTTGATGGCTACGGGTTAGGTTGCGGGGTGACTCTACTATAGGTGTGGTCATATGAGCACATTGCAATGACTAGACCAATTCACTTTAGAGGGAGAGGGCATGGACAGTCCTATGGTATACTGAGACTGAGGAGGCACTGAGGGTAGGCAAGAGAGAAGCTGAGGACATAGGGGCTAGATATGCATATGTCCTATGGGTAGGAGAGGAGATAGCCTACTGGAGAGATCTATACTATGCAGTTGTTCCTCCAGAGCTGAGGGCTAGGATATTCAGGAGAGCTTCTAGGATGACTACCACAAGGGGAGGGGATAAACAATAGGCATCCAGTGGTGGGGTTGTGGGTCCACCCGCACTACCAGGGACTTTGAGAGCTCAGATTCCTTCAAGGCTAGTTGGCTCCTAGGGAGGATCTTCATCATAGCTCTCTTGGATCCCATTTTGTATCAGTTTTTGTATAATGATGTAGACACCTTTGGCTGATTTTTTAGCCATATGAGATATTGACATCATTGTATCATGACACTTTATTATTATTTTTTATATATATATGTATGAGATGACTCATTCCTTGTGGCAAATATATGTAGATGGATATATCATTGTTAACATGCTATGATTATTTACATGATGAGAATGCATGATGTGTATATGATATACTAATAAGTGGTGTGTGTAGGATGTCATGCGATTATGATATCTATATGTATGCATATAATGAAAATTACTAATGTGTGATGATGCAGGTGAATGAAATGCAAATATTTTTGGTGTGTCATTATACTCAGTCAGGTGATAGTGGGCTACACGGACTCAGAAAGGACAATGGAGGTCAATCAAGAAAGGGGGATGGAAGATAGAAGATATGGATGTGAAAGAGCTTCTTGTGCTTTATAATTATTGAGCTTTATTATGGAAAATAGGTTATGACAATCAAGGTATAGGTTTGACCCAGAAAGTCATTGTACCCATCTGCATGGAGATCAGACAGTCGCAAACAAGGAATGCCCTAGTCCACACTAGAATCACAGTGTCCTTATATCCTTGGATAAGTCATAGAATTACTAAGAGACAATCCATAGACAACAAAATAATAGGTGAGCATATCCCATCCTCGTCTTTCTATCCAAAGACATCCTGGAGATAGAATCTCTAGTCAAAGGCATCCTGGAAAAGCTAAAAGACATGTCACCTTAAAACATGAAATCAAAAGAAAACCAAGACTTGACACCAACGCACAATGAAATCTTCAAGTTATTTGTGTTTCTTACCACATATGTTAACATGTTTGATTTGGTCACAATGTTATCATCCTAATAAAGGACAGATCATGCTGAAAACCATGTTGTTGCCAAAGTTTGTTGAAAGATTTGATTTGTTGAAAGCCTACTGCTACTTGTGTCTCATCTGAAACTAGCTGAATCCATGAAATTGATACTTTATTGTGAAGAAGAACAAAACTTTATTGTAGATTGGCGATGCAAGTGATCTTTTATTGCAGATTGTGCGTGAAAATAAGGAGGAAGAAAAAGACAATGCTCCACAAAACATGCGATGCTCAGGGTACCACTTCCATCACTAGATTTAGGATTTTAACCCAATTATAGATCGAACCTAATTTATTATGGAAGGAAAGGGAGAAAATAGAGGTTTATTATGAATGCCTAACCAATCTTAGGTAGATCAATAACAAGCCATGATCAAAATAGGTAATATTTATTATGGATGGATAGACTGTGAGTGTGTGCAAAGTGAAAGGATGAGATTGAATCCTGAAGGAGGGAGGAGCAATGTCTCTACACATGGCATTGGTAACCCAGTTTTCACCATGGTACTTGCACAGGGCACCACTGAAGTGGTTTTCATCATTGGACGGATTTATTTCTCTTTACTTTTTTCAATTTTTCAATTTCTTTGTGTCATAAGGCGCCTGTTTGTCAGGTTTTCAGCAAGTGACAATTTTTTTATTTTTATGATTTTTTTGTATTTGATAGGTTTTTAATTTTTTTTGTATTTTTGATATTAGGATATTCAGAAAATCTATGTGTAAAACTTGTGGAGGTGCATGTTGTTGATAAGATCCTCCAAAGTTTCTCCATCTAGTGTTGAGAGCTGATATGCACCTGAGCCATAGACTGTTATGATGACATAAGGACCAAGCCAATTGGGCTCAAATATTTTCCTTTCTTTTCTTGGTCTTGTTGATTCTTAGGATTATCTCTCAATACTGTCACCCACCTCAAATGTGTGAGGGTTTACCTTATGATTATAGCTGCAACTCATTCTTTGTTGATAAGCCTTAAGATGATTAAAAGCAATTTGTCGTTGCTCATCCAATAGTTCTAGTTCCTATAAACGGGAGACCCTGTAGTCTTCGTCATTGATTATTTCACGCAAAGAGATTCATAAGGATGGTAACTCAACCTCAATAGGAAAGATAGATTCAACACCATAGACAAGTGAGTAAGGGGTAGCTCCAGTAGGTGTGTGAACACTTGTGCGATAAGCCCAAAGTGCGGAGTTGGGTTGGATGTGCCAATTTTGGCCAACTTCATCAACTTTATTTTTGAGGATTCTAAGAATGGTTTTATTAGACGCCTTAGCTTGACCATTACCTTGGGGGTAGTACGGAGTGGAGAAGTGGTGGTTAATATGGAAGTGATCACAAAGTTCACAAACATCCTGGTTCTTGAAGGGATGCCCGTTATCTGTGATAATGGAAAGAGGAACACCATAACGATAGATGATGTAGTTAAGGATGAATGTGGAAATCTGTTTTCCATTAACATAGGTGAGTGGAACAAATTCAATACATTTTGTGAAATATTTTGTGGCAGTGATAATAAATTTATGGCCATTGACAGAAGGAGGGTGCATCTTGCCTATGAGATCGAGTTGAAGTTCTTGAGCTGGCGCATGAATGAGCTCTCCATGAATTTGACATTGCTTACATTTCTTGACAAACTGATATGAATATTTTTCCATAGTGGGCCAGTAGTATCCAGTCCTGATAAGTTTCTTGGTTAAGGTTAGGCCACTAGAATGGGCCCCACATATACCTTCATTAACTTCTCATAACGCAATCTGAGCTTCGTCACTCTCTAAACATCTAAGAAGAGTGCCATCTAGACCTTGACGGTAAAGGGTATCGACAAAAATGACATAACGGGAAGATTGGCAGATGAAAATATGACATTGACTGTTGGATAGGTCAGGGGAAGGATATTATTGCGAAGGTATGTAAAAATGGCACCGTACCAAGGGAAATCGGGACCAACGACACATATTATCTCAGTAGGAGTGATCTCATATGAGGGGACCAAAAGGTTGTCCACCAATAACTCATAGCGGGTTTCATTCTGTAGTAGATCGATCAATGAAGCAATAGTAGCCATGGCATCTACAACTCGATTGTTTTTCCTCGGATTCTGCTCAAAGATTATCTCTATGAAGTATTGTTTGAAATCATCTACCATTTTCTTACAAGGCAATAATTTTTCATCTTTTGTTTGGTAATCATCATTTGCTTGTCGAATTACAAGTTGAGAGTCCCCAAAAATATGAAGTTCTTGGATCTTCCACTGAACCGTAACTTGTAAACTCGTTGTTAATGCCTCATATTCTGCTATGTTATTAGTGCAAGGAAATGACAATTGAGAGGATTTAGAAATGGAATCCCCTTGAGGTGTGATAAAAAGGATGCCAGCTCGTGCACCATGTTGCGTGTTTGAACCATCAAAGTATAATTGCCAAGGCTTTGTGTGTGTCACCGTCAGAATGGATTCATCTGGTAACTCTGAAGTTAGAGAAGTATAATCAATCATGGGTGCATCTACAAATTGATCTGCAGTAGCTTATCCTTTAATTGCTTTTCTATCCACATATTCGATGTTGAATTCACTTAGGATCATAACCCATTTAGCTAATTTGCCAGTGAGTGTTGCCTTATCGAGAAGATATTTTAGTGGATCTATCCTTGCGACAAGCCTAGTTTTATGAGTTATCATGTAAAGTCATAATTTTTGTGAGGAAAAAACCACAACAAGACATGCACGCTCAATCAGTGTGTAGCTAAGCTCATAGCCAACCAAAGTATGACTAATGTAATATATTGCTTTTTCTTTGCCTTGATTGTCCTGTTGTGCCAAGAGTGCCCCCAGTGTTGTTTGTGTAGCTCATATGTACAATAATAGGGGTTTTCCTGGAATAGGCGGCATCAAAACTGGTGCATTTAGGAGATACTCTTTGAGTGTTTGAAAAGCCTATTGACATTTATCATCCCACTTGAATTTGATGTTTTTATGGAGTAGATGTTGAAAAGGATGACATTTATCCGCAAGTTGAGCAATGAATCTTCATATAGATTGGAGTCTTCCATGTAAAGACCAAAATTGACTGCTATTCTTTGGTGGTGGCATTTCTAATATAGCTCTGACTTTTGCTGGATCAGTTTCAATTCCTCTTTTTGAGACAATGTATCCAAGGAGTTTCCCGGAGGTTACTCCAAAGACACACTTCCTAGGATTTAATCTTACTTTGTATTTCTCTAGTTGATCGAAGACCACTGAAAGGATGTCCAAATGTGTTTCTCTTTCTAATGATTTACCCAGGATGTCATCAACATAATCTTCCACAGTAACATGCATAAGATCATGAAAGATAGTAGTCATCAATCTTTGGTATGTGGCACCTACGTTCTTTAGTCCAAAGGGTATGACATTCCAGCAGAAATTTCCCCAAGGATAAGTGAATGTCATTTTGTGCTGATCTTCAGGTGCTATTTTTATTTGGCTGTAGCTAGAAAATCCATCCATCAAAGATAACATTGCATGACCAGCTGTAAGATCCACTATCAAGTCAATATTTGGCAATGGAAAGTTGTCTTTAGGAAAATCTTTGTTGATGTCTCTAAAATTTGTACATATTATGATGTTTCGATCTGGCTTGTTGATAGGTACTAAGGTAGAGATCCACTCGAGGTAATCAATTGGTCTTATGAATCCAACATCCAACAGTTTCTTGAGTTCTACCTTTACTAATAGTGCCACTTATGGATGCACTTTACTTAACTTCTATTTCACTGGCTTTTCTCCTAGTATAATTGTCAAATGGTGCATTACTAGATCAAGATCTAGTCCAGACATATCTGCATATGACCATGCAAAATTGATTTTTCATTCTGTAAAGAAACTTATGAACTTCGGCCTTTCTTTTCCTGTCAGGGACTGTGCTAAGAATATGTTGTGCAAAATTTCTTCTGTACCAATATTTGTTTTGATAGTTTCCTCCACCAACATGGATGATTTCTCCTCATATGATGTCATCGGGAGGATGTCGAGCCTTCCATCTTCGGGCGCCTCGGAGAGGTTTCACCCTTAGATACATCATTTCTTTTTACTTTTTTAGAGTCAGATAGAACCACAGTGTGGTTTTCACCATAAGACCCATGATTTATTTTTTATTTTTATATTTTTGCAACTAGAAGGCCCAACACCCCCACCGAAGTATGCCATGCTATTGAGCTCTATTGTGTACCCCGCTTTATGGTCCCCAAGTGGAAGATCATCTTGTATGCCAAATTAGTCTATGAAAGCATCATCATTCTCAAATGTGTCTAGTTATAAAGGTCCTTCATGGTCCCAATCAATGAGTTGTGGGTGAACAAGAGGAAGGCCATCAATATTTTCAAAGCCAGCAAGAGTAAGGGTAAAGACACAATTGTCTTCAGGTATATCAAGGTAATTGTTGAGGTCACCATTAACACTCTCCTCATTTGTCTCAATCATAAACAAATCCAAATCGGCATCACTATAAGCACATTCAACAATGGTAGTCCTCACTCTTCGTGATTTCGACCTAGAACCTAGAAATGAAGATTGTTTGGGATCCTCAAAAATCTTTCCTTTATTATCCTCTTTTTGTGTTGTAGACTCTGAAGTAGTTCGATTGACCCTAAATTTTGTATTGAACTCTTCTTTTTATGTGGGTTCACCTGGTTCTTTGAATGTTTCAGTGAGCTCATAATCACTAGATGATTTATCAGAACCCCATTCCCATTCATTGGAATTGGTGGAATAGTGTTTCTCTTGTTGATCATTAGAGTATGTGATTTCAAATGCTTCTTTAGATTTGTGAGTATCTAACCTGAAAGGTATGAAACCAAGTCCTTTGGAGCGATGATTCTTGAATGCCATTTCTGGTTGTAAAGGTTGAGTGATACCTTCTTTTCTTAAGCCAAGAGGGCTCTTACTATCGTATCCAAATTTTTGCAAGATCTTGAACTCTTTGCCATACTTTTCACATGGTATCTTGATGTGATCTTGTGTATCTTCTTCAGGATCTTTATAAAGCATTTTATATAAGTCCTCTTCTTCAATCTCACCCCACTTTTGGAATATAATAGGATCCCATTTTAGTGTAATGATAAATGCTCTTTTAGAAGGATATGGTCATCCATACTCTTTTGGAGAATCCATTACTTGTCTTAGATACATAGTTTGATTTAGAGTGTATTCGCCCATGTCTTTGTCCTGATATTTCCCTTTAAGCTCACCTTGTTTTGATGTTGAAGGTTTTAGTGATTCCGGATCAACATATATGGATGATGGAATTGCTTCTCTGTTGATTAGTATTATTATTTCCAATTTTGACTGCAAACTATTGCAATATATGAACAGATTTGGGTCACCATTATGTTGGCATATGATGAACCGGTATGATGATATGATGATAATGTATGTTGTCATTGATGTCAATAAGTGCAGGTGAACCGGTATGAAGATTGGAAGAAGTTGTTATTGATGTTCAAGTAGGAGAACTGGTATGAAGGGATGAAGTGGACCGGTGTCAAGGTTTCACTAAGTGTGACTACCAATTGATAGTCTCAGCTCTAGGGTTTCCAGTTTGGCAATCTATTTTGTGCGATGCAACTGGTAACATTCTGTGATGAGTTAGCTAAGAGATAAGAATGAGATCGAGATGCCACATCATTTTTGTGCACGTGAAGGATTTCCTTGAGGATCTTGCATGTGAAGATCGATTGCATTAAATGTCTACCTTGGGAATGAACATTCTTCTTAGTGGTATGTGAAGAGAGCGTGATGGGTTACTGATTTCCATGTGCGGTGAAGATTGGACGATGCATAATGACTTGTGGTGTGTTTGAGATTGTTTTATTCTATGCAAAGTGTTTGAACAGTCGGGATTGGACTGCTAGTAATTGTAAACCTAAAATATATAAGGTTTAGGGTTTATGCTACTGACCTAATTGTTGTCTTTAAGGTTGATGATGTTTGTTATTGTTTGTGTTGGAAAATGTTGTGTTTGTATTCAAGTGATGAGATACTTGCCAGACCAGTGAGTGGAAAACTGCAGAGTGTGATTGCAGAGTAGAGGAGCTAAAAAGGATCTGCCTTAGAATGTAGTGTTGTTATCAGATCAGAGCTTTACCTGTTGTCTTCTAACCATTTCAACAGTAGGAAAATCCCTTTACCGGGTAGCTTTAACAAGCTTATTGAAAATCCTCTAACCAGGTGACTCAAGATCATTGAGTTCTTCAAATCCTCTAGTGAGGTAACCTTTAATAGGGTTTCAACCTTTAACAAGGTATATAGCCATCTTTTAACCCGGTGATCTTTAACAAGATCAGTTCCTAACAAAACCTTATTGTAAATTCTTTGACCGAACCAGGCTCATAATAGAGAGAGCTTCAAAAGAGTTCAAAAACAAGCTTGTGGGTATTCATCCCCACTGTGGTTTTTCACATTTGGGTTTCCACGTGAAAAATCTTTGTGTCATGAATTGTGCATTTTTCATGTGATGATTGAGTAGTCTTTGTCTAGGTGAATATGCATGGAAAGCTAATGGTTATGGTATTACTGATACAACACATGCATGAGTATATTGGTGAAGTAGTTATCAAGTGTTGAATGTTGTTTGAAGTATTCAGTTTTACTAGTTTAGCTATCTAAAGTCTTACTCGGTTTAACCGGTATTGCCATGGTTATGTTCAGTGATGAAGACAATCGGTTAGCATTGTTTTAACTTGATAAGTTGTTGAGAAGTTTTTATATGTACTAATTCACCCCCCCTCTCAGTACCGATTATGATATTTATTATTCATCAATTAATATTAGAGCAACTCCAGGTCCTCGGTGATATAAGCTTAACCGCTTGAGGTAAAAGATCCCACTTTAATGATGAAGAGGGAAGGTCCTAAGTTCAATAGAGACAACTTCAAATATGAAAGGACAAAATGAATATTTATATCAAGATTTTGGGTGCTCAACGCTGGAGCCATGTTGAGAATGCCTATGTAATCCCCACTGGCACTCTAACCGATGATCAGAAAAGAGAGATTCAAGAAAATGGGCTGTTGGCATTTTTGATGTTTATGTTGTGATTGTCATTGATGGACACACACTTGTATTGAGATCCCCTTTATCTGTATGAGCTCATGCTCAACCGGTATGTTGTATACTAGTCTCTAGACTAGTGGTGATTTTGCAGAATGTGTTTCCCAGTCTGAAGCGGCATGTCGACCCCAAGCGGTTTGCAGATCACAAGCGGTACGCGGAAGCAAAGCGGCACAACACATTCTTACCAGTCTTCATTTTTGTCAAACCGACAACTGATATTTGGTATGAACCGGTAATACTCTGTGATGAGTTACCAATCCACCGATTGTTTGATGGTGCCGACACATTGATGGTGATTCTTGTGTCGTGTTACTGAGTATGTCTAGATTCATTGAACCTAGGAAATTGTAATGTGATCCTATTGGAATGACATGAAATTAGATTCCTTTAAAAGGACATCATGTCTAGGGTTTTTAAGTTGTTGAAGAAGTTGCGAAAAGGGTTAATGTTGAGCTAGGGTTTAAGGTGGAAGTTGAGAGTGATCTTATTTGAGAAGATCAAGTTGTAACTAAGAGAGAGATAGAGGAGATTGAAGTAATGCTAGAATGCATTAGCTGTGAGCAATACTGGATCTAACCAAGCAGTTTGTGCTATTAGATAGATCAAACACTTGTTGATTACTCACATCTTTGACAAGTCTGTAGCCCTTAACCGGGTAGGCCTCAAAGCCTTTGTAAAATCCTCTAACAAGGTGGTTCACACATGTGAATCTAAAATCCTCTAACAAGGTGGTTCACACATGTGAATCTAAAATCCTCTAACAAGGTAGTATTTAATCGGACTTATCTCCTAACAGAGATTGAGATTCCTAACAGGATCTGTTCTGGTGAAGAACATTGTAAGACCTTAACCGGTCTGACCTTAACCGGTCTAGTTTCAATTCTGCAGATAGTGACTTGTGAGTTCCATCTCACCATGGTTTTTCCCAGTTGGGTTTCCATGTCAAATATCTTTTGTTATGGTTGTATTTCTTTTGTGGGTGAATGCTTTATTCACATTTTGGTTTGCATATGTGGTAACCAGTTTGACTGTTAGATTGCTTTACCAGTTTATCTTTAGACTATGTAAGTGTTTTAGTGCAAAGATTTTTGGCATACTAATTCACCCCCTCTTTTAGTATTCATCAATTGGTATCAGAGCCAACCTTTCTATAAGTTTAACCACTTGGAAAGAGATATGGGGGAATACACTTTGAGGGAACTTACTCAATGGCTCACTAAGTCTGAGCAAGCCTATGATGATCTTATGGTCAAATACACGGCATATCAAGCAAAAAGAAGAGAACATGCAGAGAGGCTGATGGAACTATCTGAAAGTAGTTCTGAAGATGAAGCTAACATGGAAGCTATGATTGCTAAAGTGAATAAGTTGAATGATTCAAACTCCAATTTGAGAAAGGAGTTGGAAGGACTGACTATTCGGTATAGTCAAGAGCTTGAGAACCAGAGAAAAGATAAAGATCTGGTAAAAGACAGAGATCATGAGATCTCCAAGTTGAAACATGAGATTAGTGCACTAATTGCTCGCCTTCATGAGAGTAGAATGGAAAAAGAAGACATGCAAGGAGAACTGAACATTGCCATCTCTGAAAATGCAAGTCTTATGGAGAAAAACACTGCTATTTCCAAAGAACTCTTTGAGTCAAAGGAAATACTTGCTAAGTTTGGCAAAAGTACAGTCAGGCTAGAGCAAAAGCTTGAGTCATCTAGACTGGCAAATAATACCAATGGTCTTGGTTTTTCTGGACATGAGGAAGGAGAATCCTTATGAACAAATGCTGAAGCATCAAAGAAGCAACTGGCACTCAAAGGAAAAGGTAAGCAAAAATTCAAACCTGTTTGCTTTAACTGTCTTAAAGAAGGACACACTGCCAATGTATGTAGGAGCAAAGCCTACAATAATTTTCCTTATTTTATCAACAATGTACCTAGATCCAATAAGTTCAATGGTCATTGTTATGCAAGCAACAAGTTTGGGCATAGAGCATTTGAATGCAGGTCTGTAATGGATAACACTGGAAGATATCCTTAGAGGACCCAAGGAACTGGTCCTGAATCTTTTATGAACCGGAACCACAACTGGTTTAATGTCTTCAATCATTAGTCAAGAAGCAGTGGTCATCAAGCGGCAACCGGATGGAGAGAAAGTTGTATGATCTATCATGGTCATGGTCACACTACTGAAACATGCAGAAGGAAGAATGGAAACATGTACAATGGACCTTGGAGAGCACCTAGACTTGTTTGCTATCACTGCAACAAACCGGGTCACATTGCAAGATTCTGCAGAAGCAGAAAGAGTATATCTGATGATATACCTGTCACTCAGGAAGGAGAAATAGATGTTGAAAAAGTTCAAGGAGACATGAAGAAAACATGGAAGAAGAAACCAATATTGTTGGAGGAGGAACCGATTTCTGCACCTAGTGTGGAAATATCGAAACCGACAAACTAAGCCTCAAAGGCTTAGGGGGAGCAAATGGCGAAATGCTTTTGAACCCCCGGTTGACACTGGTAAAAGACCTTAACCGGTATGTTACACCTGTCACTTGGCAGAAGACCAAAAACGGTAAAAAGGCAAATTAGGGTTTACGCCCTAATAGAGGAGCATTAATGATGGTAGGTGAGAGACATGTATAAGTGCAATTTTCAAATCATTTCTCACTATCTGTTTTCGAGCGAAGAAAAGGCGATTTGAGCTTAGATTTCAAGAAATTGGATAACTTTGAAAGAGATTCAAATCTAGTTTGCAAGCGGTAGTGGAGAACTCAAAACAGTGATTTGGCATCCGACGGAGAGCGAAGTAAAGTAGAATTAGGAAGCCCTAATTTCGCGTTTGAAAGGTATTTTTTGTGTTCTTGAAATACTCTATAATGGCTTCCGCATCTCATACTAGTTCAAGCACATCCATTGAGTCAGAAAGTTTTATTTAGAGGAAGGCCAAATATAATGCTTTGTCACAAGTTCCAGCTGGAGTCATAGTCGAAGAAGGAATTTCAGATTATATTGACTGCAAGATAGAAGACCTAGGGTCCTTAGCCATTCATACTCAATTAGGTCTGTTTTGTGGAAAGGACAAAAGGATCAAACCGGAGTTCAATATCTTAGAGAAGAAGAAACTCCCTAATGCGGTATACTTTCTAGAAGACTTCACAGAGGATCACATCAGGATCATCTTGAGCAGAGTCCATGGTGACAAGATGTACCTGGAGAGAACGCATGATATCACGCCTAAGGCAATTCATGCAATCACCGGTTTCTGCAACACAGGGGAAGTGCCAGCCCTGAGAATGGTAAGCAAAATGGAAATGACCAAGCTCACCGGTTTGACAAGTGATTCACGAGGTATGACAGTTAATCCTATCAAGGATGAACTGGTGAAATACACCTGCATGGTGATAGGCTACAAAACATTCTCAGCCAGTAGGATTAATTCTGTATCTGCTGTAGTGGTAAATGCCACTTACCGGATGATTATAGAGGATAAATCATTTGACATATGCACCGGTATGCAGAGGCAACTCCTGTTAAATCTTAAGGCAATCAAAAAGGATAATTCACTAAGATTTAAGTTTGGACAACTACTGGTAGGGTTGTTTTTCTATTTCCAAGGCTACTTTCTGGGTGTAGGAGATGTCCAGTGGTCTGCTGACCAACTGGTAACCAAGTAGATAACAGAAAGTGTGCAAGCCATTGGAACTGGCTACCCTGAGGTACTGAACAAATACTTTGATAAGTTCAGAAGAAAGATGAGTCAGAGGGTATGAATCTCAGGTGACATAGTGAAGAAGTATGAAGATGACATTTGTTTCACTATTCAAGTGGAAAAATGTCTAATGGAGGCTGTTGAGCCTAGAATGGAGGAAGTGGAGCCTATGGGCTATGAGGTCATGTTTGACATGCTGGAAGGGTATGCTTCAACCCTTATTGCCTCGCCTCTTGATCCAAAGGCTAAGCGAACCAAAACCTACTTGGAGAGAATCGCACCGATTGAAGAACCATCGGTGAAGAAGGGAAAAGAACCGACAGCTAAGAAAGCTAAGGTAGTGCCTGTAGCATCAGCACCAGCTACCACTGCGACTCCAAGAGTGACCAAGAGGTCACCGACAAAGAAGAAACTGGAGGTAACACTGGCAAAAGTCTTCGAAAGAAAGAGGAAGACTAAGGCAAATGAACCGGACTTTGAAGAAACCGAGTCTGATGAACAGCCAAAGAAGGCTAGACAGACCAAGAAGATGAAGAAGAATGAACCGGCAACATCCGCACCAGTAAAAATAGATATCTCCTCTTACAAACCTTTGACACATTGTCAAAGAATAGTAAAGAATACTAGGAGAAAGTTACTTCATGATTTAATAGATTATTATGATGAATTCAATAGTGAAGAAAAAGATGAAGTATTGCAGGAAATCATTCTTTATTTATGTAAAAATGACCGGTCACCATCAGAGATTAAATCTCAGACACCAGATTCATTATTTAAAGCATTGGATAACAAATGGCACATTGCCATTGAAAAGGAACAAGAGATTAGCGAGAAAGTTTTTGCACAGTACTTCCCCGAACTCTCAAATTCAGAATTATTTGATGTATTGGATCAAAATAAAGGTCTCTTCTTCACAAAGAGAAGAAGACTCTGGTTGTTGGAGGGGAGAGTTGATGATGTAGAAAAGGATACACATCAACACATGGCCCATGCTATCAGCCTTCACAAAGCTTGAATGGCCAACCTCCAAGTAGAAAAGGAACCGGTTATTTCCAAACCGGATGAGGTTTTTGATGAGGAAGGAAACCTAGTGGAGGAACCAATCGACACCATAGATGTTGATGCCCTGGATATAAAAGATGTCTCTCAGGAAATACCTTCTAAGGGAACTGAACAAAGGCAATAGGCTGATCAGGGTGGTGAACAAGCTGTGGACACACAACAAGTGGCAAAAGAACAGGAAGAGAAAAAGAAGAAGGATGAAGATGAGAAACAGAAAAAAGAGGAAGAGAAGAGAAAAGAGGAAGAGGAGAAAAGAAAAGATGAAGAGAAGAAGAAGCAAGAAGAATAAAGGAAGAAGAAAGAAGAAGAGGACAAGTAAGAAAAGAAGAAGAAAGAAGAAGAGAAGAAGAAAAAGGAAGAAGAAGAGAAGAAGAAAAAGGAAGAGGAAGAGAAGAAGAAGAGGGAAGAAGAGAAAAGGAAGAGCAGAAGAGGAGAGCAGAGGAGAAGAAAAAGGCAAAGGAAGACAAGGAAGAAGAGAAGAGAAGAGAAGCAGAAAAGAAGAAAGCTGAAGAAGCCAAGGAACAAGAAACGAAAAAAAGCTCTTAGGTGGAGACTCCAAAGGCAACCGGAAGTCAACCTTCACCGGTTGATCTCTCTAGTCCTATCGATCTCCAATCTACAAGTGAGTCAGAGCTTATGCAGAGCATCAAGGTTGCTCAAGAGCACCTTGAGATCATTCACAGGAAAAAGGAACAAGACATCATTCAAGCAGCTGTAGACACACTTCCCAGTTTAATCCTCGGTACTAATCTTCCTGACACTGATTCATCACTAGCACAACTTAAACTTCTGTGTACTATAGTGGATGATCAAGTGCAGAGTCTAGAAGAAGAAGCAGAGGCCAATGTAAAGAAAGAGCACCAAAAGGCTCTTAATGTTGCTCTAGTGAAGAAACTTAATGAGCTTGGGACTGAACTGCTAAAGGATCAAAAGGACATAAGGAGCGCCTTGGATGAGGGAAACTTGCTACTTAGCAAAATCTATCAACCTCATATGTTCTATGATGATGTGCTAGCCAAGAAGCAATAGCTTCAAATGGATTTACAGTCCTACTTGAGCACATTCAAGACTCCTTACAACTCCTTTGCAGCATATGGGCAAACCGTTCACCAGTTCCAGATCTAGTTAGCCAAGATGGAGCATGAGATCAGCACAAGGTCTAGGGATTTGCAGGAGCTTCAACTGGTATTACTTCCATGATTGCAAATTCTCTAGAAATGCTATCTGAACCTGGATGCCCTGACAGTCACACAAGAATTGAGCACAATAGATGCCATGGAGGAATAGGTATCACAAATGCAGACAGAGAAGGAAGTGGTGACCTCCCTACTTGAGTCCTGGTCTCTTTCCATGAAACAATTTTTGCAGGACTATAAAGTGGTTTTTGACAAGTATTATTCATTATTGTCATAAACTCTTTTATATATATATGGAAACAGGTTTTTTAAGAGGTACTTTGTCATTGTTGGCAAAGGGGGAGAAGTGTTTTAAAATTTTGAAATTTTGATAAATTAGGGGAGAAGTATATCAGAGGGAGAAGTATCTGTTTTGAAATTTTGATTTATGCTGTGATATATGCTATATGCTCTGATGATTATGCTCTGAATACAAAATTGCTATACACTTTGTTGATTAAGGGATAGTGTATATGCTTAGGGGGACCAATTTTGTTAATGGCAAGTTTTTGTTGTAAAACACTTAGATGTCAAAATTGTATTTTCCTAAGTGTTGCCATCAATGCCAAAGGGGGAGATTGTTGGGATTTTTGATGTTTATATTGTGATTTTCATTGATGGACACACACTTGTATTGAGATCCCCTTTATATGTATGAGCTCATGCTCAACCGGTATTTGTTCCAACCGGTATGTTGTATACTAGTCTCTAGACTAGTGGTGATTTTGCAGAATGTGTTTCCTAGTCTGAAGCGGCATGTCGACCCCAAGCAGTTCACAAATCACAAGCGGTATGAGGAAGCAAAGCGGCACAACACATTCTTACCAGTCTTCATTTTTGTCAAACCGGCAACCGATATTTTGTATGAACCGGTAATACTCTGTGATGAGTTACCGACCGACATTTTGTGATGAGTTACCAATCCACCGATTGTTTGATGGTGTCGACACATTGACGGTGATTCTTGTGTCATGTTACTGAGTATGTCTAGATTCATTGAACCTAGGAAATTGTAATGTGATCCTATTGGACCGACATGAAATCAGATTCCTTTAAAAGGACATCATGTCTAGGGTTTTTAAGTTGTTGAAGAAGTTGCAAAAAGGGTTAATGTTGAGCTAGGGTTTAAGGTGGAAGTTGAGAGCGATCTTATCTGAGAAGATCGAGTTGTAACTAAGAGAGAGATAGAGGAGACTGAAGTAATGCTGGAATGCATTAGCTGTGAGCAATATTGGATCTAACCAAGCAGTTTGTGCTATTAGATAGATCAAACACTTGTTGATTACTCACATCTTTGACAAGTCTGTAGCCCTTAACTAGGTAGGCCTCAAAGCCTTTGTAAAATCCTCTAACAAGGTGGTTCACACATGTGAATCTAAAATCCTCTAACAAGGTAGTCTTTAATCGGACTTATCTCCTAACAGAGATTGAGATTCCTAACAGGATCTGTTCTGGTGAAGAACATTGTAAGACCTTAACCGGTTTGACCTTAACCGGTCTGGTTTCAATTCTACAGATAGGGACTTGTGAGTTCCATCTCACCGTGGTTTTTCCCAGTTGGGTTTCCACGCCAAATATCTTGTGTTATGGTTGTATTGCTTTTGTGGGTGAATGCTTTATTCACATTTTGGTTTGCATATGTGGTAATCGGTTTGACTGTTAGACTGGTTTATCAGTTTATCTTTAGACTGTGTAAGTGTTTTAGTGCAAAGATTTTTGGCATACTAATTCACCCCCCCCCCTCTTAGTATTCATCATGGGCAAGTCATGGAAGCCCTTATTAGCAACTTGTCTGATATTGAGTTTATTGATGTACAAGATAAGGACACTCCTAAGGATGTATAGGACACTCTAGAAACCATTTATGGTGGTGATGAGCATGTCAAGAAAGCTAAGGAAGAGAGACTTAGAGGAAAATTTGAAGACATGAGGATGGTTGAAGGAGAGACCATTCAATAATATGGCATAAGGATCAAGACTATGGTTGGAGATATCAAGATCACTGGTGGAACAATTGATGATGCCACCATTGTTAGTAAAGTTTTGAGATCATTGTTACCGGTCTATGCAATCAGGGTTGCTGCTATTCAGAAGCTAAGGTCTATCGACAAAACCAAGGTATCCTTAGACTCTATCATTGCACAGTTGACTGTATATCAGTTGAATATCTATGATGGTAGTGTTCAGAAGACTAAGTCAGCCTTTAGAGCATCTGCTGCACCAACGAGAAAAGGAAAAGAAGTAAGTACTAGTTATGAATCCAGGCAATGCAGAGATATGGATGAGGAAGAGATTTCGATGGAGTTTGAAGCTCTTCTTTCCAAGAGACTTCCAAAAGGCACCAGAAAATACAGAGGTAAGCTTCCTTTAAAATGTTTTTCCTACAATAAGATAGGACATATAGCTGTTAACTCTCCTAACAAGGACAATAAGGATAAACCAGAGAGGTTTAGAAAGTATAAAGGAGGAAGTAGGAGAAATTGTCTTGTTACAGTGGATGAAGGTGTTACTGATGAAGAATTTGAGGATGAAGAGAATGAGGACACATTGTTTGTAGCTGTAAAGCAAGAAGTGTTTGACAAGAAAGCCCTTGTCTCTCGCATTGACAACTCTAATGAGTGGATTATTGATAGTGGGTGCTCTCACCACATGACTCGTGACCGGAGAAAGTTTCTGTCTCTGGAAGAATATGATGGAGGTGTTGTCTGATTTTGCAAGGATGCACCATTCTTCATGAAAGGTAAAGGATCCATCTCATTGAATGGAAATAGTAGTGTGGATGATGTCTACTGGGTAGAAGGTCTTAAGCTTAACCTTTTGAGTGTTGCTTAGCTAAATGACAAAGGACTCATTCTGGAGTTCAAAGGTGGAATTTTCAATATAATTGGAAAGAGTGGTTAACTTATTGCCACGGGTAAGTAGACCAAAGGTAACTTGTTTCAATTGAATGCCAAGATTAGTCAGTGTCTGATGGAAAGTTTGATGACAGTTGAATATGGCATAGGAGACTTTGTCATATAAAATTTGCCAATATTGTAAAAGCTCGTAAGATCAAGGCAGTAAGAGGATTGCCTTTGCTTACCAAACCGGAGAATCCTTTGTGCAAAGAATGCCAACTTGGGAAGATGTTTTCCTCAACATTCAAAGGTAAGTCTTTTTCAGCAGAAAACTTACTTGATCTTGTACACACCGATCTGTGTGGTCCAATGAAAATTAGAAGTATTCAGGGAGATAGGTATTTCATGATTCTTACTGATGACTGCTCAAGAATGATGTGGGTCACATTCTTGAAAGATAAGTCTAAGGCATTTGGAAAGTTCAGAGCCTTTAGAGTATTGGTAGAGAAGGAAAGTGGTCAAAGGATAAAATGCCTAGGAACTGATCAAGGAGGTGAATTCACTTCTGATGAATTCAACAAGTACTATGAAGAGAACGGTATCAAGAGGCAGCTGTCTGCCTCAAGGAAACCACAACAGAATGGCATAACATAAAGGAATAATAGGACTGTAGTTGAAGCGGCCCGAACAATGTTGATCCACGGAAAGGTTGCTCACACTTTTTGGAGAGAAGCGGTGAGCACTGCAGTCTATACTATGAACTGTGTACTCATCAAGAAAGGTAAACATAAAACCCCTTATGAGTACTGGATCGAGAAGACTTCCATTGTGAGTTATTTTAAAGTATTTGGTAGTAAGTGTTATATAAAGAGAGGTGAACATCTGAGCAAACTTAATGCTAAATGTGATGAAGGAATATTTCTTTGATATTCCACTAAACGCAAAGCTCTCAAGTGCTACAACAATAGGACTCAGAAAATTGTTGAGAGTATCAATGTTAGGGTTGATGAATCCCCTGAGAAACCTGAGGAAACTAGCAATGAGCAAGTGGAAGATGAACTAGGTGTAATCTTCTGGGAACCAGTTAAGAAAGAAACAAGCAAAGACCTTAGTGTTCTTGTATCAGCAGAAGTTGCAGTAGGTGAAGAAGAAGATGGAGAAGAAGAAGAAGAGGAAAAGAAAGAAGAACCAACTAGAGTCATTCCTAGGTATGTGAAACTACATCATGATCTGAAGCAGATCATAGGAGATAAATATGCAGGGATACTCACAAGAAGAAAGGTGAAAGAAAACTCTTGCATGATTTCTGAATTTGAGCCTAAGACCACTAGAGAGGCACTTACAGATGAAGACTGGATTAAGGCAATGGAAGAGGAGCTAGACCAAATAGAAAAGAATGCAACATGGTCTTTGGTACCAAAACTGGAACACAAGAATGTCATAGGTACCAAATGGGTATTTAGGAATAAGCTGAATGAAGAAGGCACAGTTGTAAGGAACAAGGAAATATTTGTATGCAAGAGATATGCTCAGGATGAGGGAGAAGACTATGGAGAAACCTTTTCCCTAGTGGCTAGACTGGAAGGTGTTCGAATGCTACTTGCATTTACAACATTTAAGGGATTCAAGGTATACCAGATGGATGTGAAGTAAGAATTCTTGAATGGAATCCTAGAAGAGGAAATGTATATTGAGAAACCAGATGGGTTTGCCTTATCAGAAGATAGTAACATGGTGTATAGATTATAGAATGCTCTGTATGGATTGAAACAAGCACCAAGGGAATGGTATGAATGGTTACACTGTCATCTTGTGAAGATAGGATTTCAGAGAACGAGTGAGGACAACAACATCTACCTGAAATCTGAAGGTGATCAAATTTTGATCTGTGAAGTGTTTGTAGATGATATAATCTTTGGAGGAGATGATGAAATGAGCCATGCATTTGCGGATGAAATGAAGAAAGAGTTTGAGATGTCTCTGATTGGAGAGATAAACTTCTTCATTGGTCTACAAATTCAACAGATGAAAGAGGGTATCTTTATTACCCAGTCCAAGTATGTCAAAGAGATATTGAAGACCTTTGGCATGGAGGAGAGCTAACCGGTTGGTACACCGATGGTGACTGACTACAAATTGACTAAGGAAGATGATTCAGTGTTGGTGAATGAGAAGGAGTATCGGTCAATGATCGGTAAGCTGCACTATGTGGTACACAACAGACCGAACATTGCTCATGTAGTGGGAATTATGGCCTGTTTTCAAAAAAGTCCAAGAGAATCTCACTTGGTAGCAGTCAAAAGGATTCTTAGATACCTAAAAGGGATAGTTGATTATGGATTGAGGTATCCATACAATGGTGATTTTAATCTTAAAGCATATACCAATGCAGATTGGGCAGGTAATGTGGATGACTAGAAGAGCACAACCGGTGGAGCGTTCTTTTTTGGTGGAAGACTAGTCTCATGGATGAGTAAGAAGCAGAGCTATATTTCCCAGTCTACAGCTGAAGCGGAGTATGTGGCATCATTTATAAACTATACTCAAGCAATCTGGATGAAACATGTATTGGATGGTTTCAAATTACCTATATTTGAACCAGTGAGTATATTTTATGACAATGCAAGTGCAATAAATATTTCCAAGAGTCCGATATTGCATGCTATAACTAAGTACATTGAGCTCAAGTATCACTTCTTGAGAGAGAAGGTTCAAAACAAAGAGGTTGTATTAGAACATGTTTCCAGTAAGGAGCATCTAGCAGACATATTCACTAAGCCCTTACCGAAAACTACATTTACCTATTTGAGAGGTGAATAAGGGGTTCTGCCCCCTCATGAAGTAAACTAAAGTTGTGTGCTCCACATCAGTCAGGTACTACAGTGTCATATCTTTTAGGATTGATGTTTTGAAGGATGCTACTCCTTAGGGGGAGAAACATAGTGGAGAATGGAAGCTTGTGCCTCCACTTTGGCATTGCTATCAAAGGGGGAGAAGATATCTGATGTATGGGGGAGAAGATATCTGATGATGAAGATATATGTTATAGTTGCACTAGTCTATGATGTTTATAGTTGCAATGGTACACTGAGTATTGCCATCAATGCCAAAGGGGGAGATTGTTGGCATATGATGAACTGGTATGATGATATGATGATAATGTATGTTGTCATTGATGTCAATAAGTGTAGGTGAACCAGTATGAAGATTGGAAGAAGTTGTTATTGATGTTCAAGTAGGAGAACTGGTATGAAGGGATGAAGTGGACTGGTGTCAGGGTTTCACTAAGTGTGACTACCGGTTGGTAGTTTCAGCTCTAGGGTTTTTGGTTTGGCAATCTAGCTTGTGCGATGCAATCGGTGACATTCTGTGATGAGTTAGCTAAGAGATAAGGATGAGATGGAGATGCCACATCAGTTTTATGCACGTGAAGGATTTCCTTGAGGATCTTGCATGTGAAGATCGATTGCATTAAATGTCTACCTCGAGAATGAACATTCTTCTTAGCGGTATGTGAAGAGAGCATGATGGGTTACTGATTTCCATGTGCGGTGAAGAATAGATGATACAGAATGACTTGTGATTTGTTTGTGATTGTTTTATTCTATGCAAAGTGTTTGAATAGTCAGGATTGGACTGCTTGTAATTGTAACCCTAAAATATTTAAGGTTTAGGGTTTATGCTACCGACCTAATTGTTGTCTTTAAGGTCGATGATGTTTGTTATTATTTGTGTTGGAAAATGTTGTGTTTGTATCCGAGTGATGAGATAATTGCCATACCAGTGAGTGGAAAACTGCAGAGTGTGATTGTAGAGTAGAGGAGCTGAAAAGGATCTGCCTTAGCATGTAGTGTTGTTATCATATCAGATCTTTACCTTTTGTCTTCTAACCATTTCAACAGTAGGAAAATCCCTTTACCAGGTAGCTTTAACAGGCTTATTGCAAATCCTCTAACTAGGTGACTCAAGATCATTGAGTTCTTCAAATTCTCTAGCAAGGTAACCTTTAACAGGGTATATAGCCATCCCTTAACCGGGTGATCTTTAACAGGATCGGTTCCTAACAGAACCTTATTGTAGAGTCTTTAACCGGACTAGGCTCCTAACAGAGCGAGCTTCAAAAGAGTTTAAAAACAAGCTTGTGGGTATTCATCCCCACCATGGTTGTTGAGAAGTTTTTGTATGCACTGATTCACCCCCCCTCTTAGTTACGATTAGGGTATTTGTTGTTCATCATTATTCATCATATTAATGGTCACTTCAACTCCATTATGTGGGAACTTGATACATTGATGATATGTAGAAGGAACAATTCTCATTCCATGAATCCATAGGTGTCCCAAGAGTATATTGTATGTGAGCTCTAGATCAAGGACTTGACATACCACATCCTTTTTAACTATCCCAACTCTAAGAGGTAAGGTGACTGTGCCCTTGGATGAGTGCTCTTCATCATCATATGCCTTTATGGTGATTGCATGTGTATAATTTACAGCCTTTTCAGAATATCCCAATTGCTTAATAGTGTTCAATGTACAAATTTTCAAACTTGCTCCTCCATCTATCAAGACTCGTTTGATATGGTTTTTATGGAGAAAGGATTCAATATGTAGAGGTGCATTATGAGGTTGGGTTACACATGCATCATCAACTTCTGTGAATGTAAGGCTATGTGGAATAGAAAAGTATCCCACCATGACTTGAAACTGGTCCATGTTCAGATCAGTGGGTATGAAAGTTTCTCTCAAATTCTTATCAAGGAGCTTTATGTACGGGGGATATGCATAAGAGCTCAAGGATAGAAATGAGGGCAGGTGTCTTCCCTAACTGATCTATAAGGTCATACTCATTTTTGGTGGATGAAGAGGTTGTGGTCTTGGATGCAACGCCTTGCAAGGTGATTTTACCTCGACGGGTTGTGACATTACATTATGAGGTTTCATCTTTATAAAATGAGGAAGATGGTCCAATGCCTTTTAGAACAACCTTACTCCTTTGGGTAGATCCTTCGAGAGTTTTGTCCTTTATGATGATAGTAGAAACATGATTATCCAATGAAATGTGATTAATAGTAGAATCATAATCATAGGGCATCTTGGTATAATTAGCCTGATTATCTGTAGTTTTGGCTTTTCCCTTGTCATGTTTAGGAAATGGCTCCTTAAACATTGCATGCTCTTCATTGGATGTATGACCATCAACTTCTATGTCGCCTCTATCAATGAGATCCTGTATGATATTCTTCAATTTGTGACAATTTATAGTTAGATGCCCTTTGCTCTTGTGATATTCGTAATATTCATCATCATTCCACCAATTTGGTTTTACTATTGGTTCATATGGTGGATTGTCTGGAATTGTTATTAGCTTGTTTGCCACTAACTTCTTGAATGTTGTTTCAATCGGTTCTCCCAACAGAGTGTACTTTCTTTGGGGTTTTGATTGTCTTTGATTGTTCACTTGATCATTTGTATTAGATGAGATTGCATTGGGGAAAGTTATCTTAGGTTTCACAAAATTTGCATCTAGTACCCCATCATTGATTGTGTTCTTATTCTTGTTCCAAAAGCAGGGTTTGTCTTTCCCAATTTACTCCTCTTTGTTTTCTTTGAATATCTTAATGACACCTTGTTCAATAAGGAGTTTCTCTGTCGTCATTCCTTTCTCAATGACCTCCTTGAAAGTAGACAAACATGATTTTCTTGGCTCATATCCGATATCCTTGTTGACGTTTTGTGTGAACATTTCTACCATGTGTTATTATGGGATATCACAAAAGCATCGACTAGCAAGACCTCCCCATCATTGTAAAAATGAAGAGAAGGAATACCCATTTTTCTACCTAGTATTGCACAAGGTAGCCACCGACACATCTATTTCAATGTTGTATGAGAAATGTTGTCTGAAAGCCTCAGCTAGACCACTCCATGACTTGATTCCCAGTGGAAGTTGGGAGAACCATTCCATTGCTTGTTCGCCTAAGCTTTGTGGAAACAATCTCATCTAGTATATTTCTTCACTTGCTACCTCAATGCAAGCTATGGAGAACTATCTTATGTGTGCCTTGGGATCCCCTTTGCCTTTGTAATTATCAAATTTTGATGTCACAAAATGGGGAGGGAATGGAGGCATTGGAATGCTTCTATCAAATGTGTAAGGACATATGTCTCTCATTGTATATTGTTGCTTTGGTGTATTCATGTCCGCCATTTGCTTTTGCCAATCCTTAATTTGTTGTCACAAGTCATTCTTGGGTCGTGTCTTTTCTCTTTGAGCTAGTCCCATGTCTGAGCCATCGGGTGAAGGAGGAGGGATATAATGCATGTATGGATGGTATTGATCATAGATGTGTTCATATGGAGGAGGTACATAGTTATAGCTTGCACATGGACCACTTGGTATGGTGTGGTAATGAGGAACACTAGGTCTAGGTCGATACATGTCATGACCATAAAGATGGGAGGTATCATAGGAATGATCTTGTATATTGACCCCAAATCTGACACGGGGTCTCCTTGTGTCATGATTTTGAATATTCGCTTGAGTGTAGTTGTATGCATTGGTATGATCTTGGGTATTATCATAGTCATGTGTAGTGGTAGTTCTTCTCCATGGGAAAGGATGACTGCAGGGTTGCTCATGAGAGGTTCTATCATAACTGGCATGAGAATGAGTGTATGTGTTTGGAATTTCAGGTATTTGAAATAGGGAGGAAGGTGACTCAAGAATGAGACGCTCTCTTCTATTACCACCATTATTAGGCCTCCTTTGTCTTGTATTGACCTGATTTATTTGGTTTGTATCATCCTCCAAAATTTGTGACTTATCAAAATCACAAGGTAGTCTTGTCCCACTTTGTGCCATGACTCTTAGGAAATATTGTATACCCCTCTTCATGATTTCTTGAACCGACCATTTATTAAAATGGGGATCCATGATAGTTTCCTCAACTTCTGCGGAATCCACAGATACATTCTCATTGTCATTATCATTTCCATTGTTGTTATTGTCTGGTATATTACTACAATTGTCAATGTTAGATAGTTCGTATAATTGGAAGACAACTAAGAGGGTGGGGGGGGGGGGGGGGAATCAGTTGTCATAGATTACCAGAACATTTAGCAATTAAAACATTAATACTGGAACCCAAAAAATTAGTACCAGAATGCTTAAACCAAATACCGAAACAACAGTTAATCCAATTAAGCATAAACAATAATAAGAGAATAAATACCATTCACATGACACCAAGATTTATACGTGGAAAACCCGGTAAAGGGAAAAACCACGGTGGGAAGCCTACCCATAGTTAGATAATACTTTTTTAGTAAGTATGTGAATTACAATTGAGGGGTCTGCACTTGCAGCAAGGCCAACATCCTAGAGCGCACTGCTCATCACAAAAGGAGTCTCACTAACTACATAGAAATCTAGAATACAATCCAGAAGAATGAATGAACTGCAAAGATATCATCTCCTATGCTTGAGTACAGTTCTAGTTAAGTTCAATACCGGATGACTAAATCCTCTTACATTAACCCAACTCAATCACCAATAATCGACCAAATCCTCTTCCTAAATGACATTGCATTATTCACACATTACATATCCATATCCCATTCCATGACCATAACCTATGATGATCTATAATGAGATCCTACATCACATATATACAAACCCTCGACCATAAAGAATCAAGGTGGCCACTAGACAATAAACCAATTACATAATTTAATAACATGTCGACCTTAGGCCAAACAAATGATATCCAACACATAAGACATCCCGGAAACACATCGAGAGGTCCAATCCACATGTTACATTAAGTCGGTCCATAACCTAGATCAACCGGGACCCAATATAGGTCCACACACTACAACAATGATATACATTCACCAAGTCTCGAACATGATCACTAACAGCATCTTGAATCAATACCAAAATCTACACCAACACCACTTATGCATATCATCAAAGATCTTCATCAAATCTTTGTTGGTGAAACCCTCGTTGGAACCACAAGCCAAGCTTCCAAGCAATCAGGGTAGCATCTAATCTCCAGACCAAAACCAACTTACTGAATATGAACATGAGTATCATGAATAAGACAATTCCATAACCAAACCATACCAGAGCATACCAGATCATACAAGATCCAAACCAATCAGAAACCATACATCCTACCGGGACCAGAAGGGTGCCGGTAAAGAATCCCAAATAGCTAGTGTTGACATCAATGAAACACATAAACAATTCCTCCAAATGGTAAACAATCTCCCCCTTTGGTATAAATGCTAGAAATCTGCAAAAAAATCAAAGCAAAAACATAAACCACTGAAACACATGGCTGACTACTCCCTCTGAGCAGTAGCATCCCCACATCAGTGCCGAAATGAATGATATATCTGATAATGCATACTTGACTGATGCTAAAAAGCATCAATTAGTTCTCTATCGGAGGGGCAAAAATCCCTAACCTATCTCTCAGGTAATCAAATGGTTCTTAAGGCAAAGGTTTAGTGAAAATATCTACAATCTGCTCTTTAGTGTTCACATAAACCAATCAGACTTCATTTTCTTCCACCTTCTCCTTCAAAAATTTATACTTGATAGATATGTGCTTAGTCTTAGAATGAAATACCAGATTCTTTGATATGTCAATAGAAGCAGAGTTATCATAGTGAGTAACTACCTGTGTACAGTTAGTAGTAGCAACAACATACTCAGCTTCAACAGTAAATAAAGAAGTGCATGATTGTTTCTTGTTGATCCATCAAACCAACTTCTTTCCAAGAAAGAAAGCTCCACAAGAAGTAATTTTTTGGTCATCAATATCTCTAGCCCAATCAACATCTGTATATGCACATAAAGTAAATTCATCATCCTTAGGGTACCACAAACCATATTCTGATGTACCTTGCAAGTATCTAAAAATCCTTTTCACTGCACTCTCATGATTTTCTCTAGGATTACTATGACATCTATATGCTTTGCTTTCATTAGAATAACCAAGAAATATGACTTCATCAAATCTAGGATCAAATTTGCCAATGATATCATCTCTTCTGATATAACATTTACTACCAAAGATTCTGAAATACTTAACTGTAGGTGTATTACAAAACCATCATCTCTTTGTTTATACTCTATTGAATGTATAAACCATTGTACTCACTGCTTCTCTCCAGTAGACATGAGGTAGACTAGCTTCCATCATCATTGTTCTAGTAGCATCAAGATAGTTATGTTCTTTCTTTCCACAACTCCATTCTGCTGAGGTCTCCGGGGAGCAAAAAATTGCCTCCTTATACCATACTTCTCACAAAAGTTATTAAACTCACCAGATGTGAATTCTCCACCATGATTTGACCTCAAACATTTAATCTTCAATCCTATCTTAGTTTCCACTTTAGCTTTAAAATTTTAAACTTTTCAAAAGCCTCACATTTTTCCCTTAGAAAACTAACCCACATCATTCTAGAATAATCATCAGTGATTAGCATGAAATATCTATCACCTTGAAATTTTTTAACTCTAGCAGGGCCACACAAATCAGTATGAATAAGATCAAGAACATCATTAGATTTATCTTGTATACTCCTAAAAGAGGTTTTGACCTATTTACCCATTTGACATTCTTTACAAACCAGATTATAGGGCTTCACAATATTAGGTATATCTCTAACTGCCTTAGTTGAACTGATCTTTACAATGCAATCAAAATTCACATCACACAACCTCGTGTGCAATAGCCAACTCTCATCAATTTGTGCAATAAAACATGTCTTCTCACCAAAATTCAAATGAAATATATTACCTTTTGTTTGTGTACTGATTGCAATCTCCAAACCAGATCTGGTAATGATTTTGCATTTTCCATCCTTGAACTGTAATTGAAATCCCTTATCCACCAATTTTCCTACACTCAAAATATTATGCTTCAAACCTTCAACAAAATAAACATTATCAGTATTGTTCTTACCATCCGACGATATAGTTCCTTTTCCTTTGATCATACATGCTTTGTCATCTCCAAATCTAACCATACCATCATCAAATTCTTGCAAAGATAGAAACTTCCTTTTATCTCTAGTCATATGATGTGAACATGCACTGTCAATTACCCATTCATCCTTGTCTTCAATTTTAGTAACAAGTGCCTTCTCTTCAGGTACATTCTCTTCCAGTGTCAGAACATCTTCCTTGATAGCCAGGAACACCCATTCCTTTCCATTGTTGGAACCACTAGCAGAATCTTTTGCCAGTTCATCATCAGAGTCAGTAATACCTTCCTCATCCACTATGTAGCATGATTTGTCTATGTTTTTCCTGTACTTACACTTGTTCTGATATCGAGGGTTATGCTTAAAATATGTTCTAACTCTCTCTTCAAATCTTGAATTCCTTTAAGGACATCTAGATGCAAAATGACCAATCTTATTACATGCAAAATATTTAAAAGGTGCTTTTCCTTCATACTTACTTCCTACTGGTCCTTTAGGTACTCTTCTAGCAAATAGTGCTTCCAGTTGCTAAAACTCATCATCTTCTCTTTTCATATCATGCAATTTGTTTGCATATAAAGCTTTCCAATCTTGCTTACCGGTTGCTAATGCAGATGCATGAAAAACAGATTCAGACTTCACATCTCCAGAAGGTTCAAATTCTTCAAGCTCAAAAGCAGATATTTCCCAACCAAGGTATCTCTGTTGACAAATGGATTAGCCATTGTTCTCAATTCATTAATAGCAGTAGACTTCATTTTGTAAGCCGGTGGTAGAGCTCTTAGGACTTTAGAAATAATTTCATCTTCACTCAGAGTTCCACTACAACATTGAATTCTCATAACAATCTCATTTACCCTTTCCATGAATGCAGTAATCCTTTTATCTTCTTCCATCTTCGGGTTTTCATATCTCACCTAGTAACCATCAAGTTTAGCAATCTTCATAGTAGGGCCACCTTATTAAGAGTCTCTAACTTATCCCATATAGCCTTTCCAGATGATTTGTTTGTTAATCCCATTATTTGTTGATCAGAAAGTGCACACAAGAAGGCTTCTCTTGGTCTACAAACATTCTCAAGCTCCTTATCCAAGTTTTCTGAAGGACGATTGCTAGATGCCCAATTATGAGGTGTAACACCATTCTGTGTGATCTCCCAAATCTCCTTGCCAAGACATCTCAAATGAGTCTCCATCTGAATCTTCCATACTGCGTAATTTGTTCCATCAAGCCTAGGAATATCTCTCCAAAAGATAGCTCTAGATGAACTGGATGAACTTGAACTGTTAGTCACCATAGGATCTTCCTCAAGTGGTTAAGATTTCTGTAAAGAGGACCAAAGCTCTAATACCAATTGTTAGACAATTCAAATAACTTGAAGACAACTGAGAGGGGGGGGGTGAATCAGTTGTCACGGATTACTAGAACATTTAGCAATTAAAACTTTAATATCATAACCCAAAATATTAATTCCGAAATGCTTAAACCAAATACTGAAATAGTAGTTAATCCAATTAAGCATAAACAATAATAAGAGAATAAATACCATCCACATGACACCAAGATTTATACGTGGAAAACCCGGTAAAGGGAAAAACCATGGCGGGAAGCCTACCCAGAGTCAGATAATACTTCTGCAGTAAGTATGTAAATTACAATTGAGGGGCCTGCACTTGAAGGAAGGCCAACAGCCTAGAGTGCACTACTCATTACAAAAGGAGTCTCATTGACTATATAGAAATCCAGACTACAATCCAGAAGAATGAATGAACTGCAAAGATAGCATCTCCTGTGCCTGAGTATAGTTTCGGTTAAGCTCAATACTAGAGGACTAAATCCTCTTACATAAACCCAACTCGATCACCAATGATCGACCAAATCCTCTGCCTGAGTGATATTGCATTATTCGCACATTACATATCCATATCCCATTCCCTGACCATAACCTATGATGATCTACAATTAGATCTTACATCATATATATACAAACCCTCGACCATAAACAATCATGTCGGCCACCAGACAATAAACCAATTACATAATTACAAAACATGTCGGCCTTAGACCAAAAAAATAATATCCAACAAATAAGACATCCTGAAAACACATCGAGAGGTCCAATCCACATGTTACATTAAGCCGGTCCATAACCTAGATCAAACGGGACCCAATATAGGTCCACATGCTACATCAATGATCTCCACCCATCAAGTCTCGAACATGATCACTAACAACATCTTGAATCCATACCAGAAGCTGCACCAACACCACTTATGCATATCATCAAAGATCTTCATCAAAGCTCTGCTGGTGAAACCCTCGCCGGAACCATAAGCCAAGCTTCTAAGCAATCAGGATAGCATCTGATCTTCAGACCAAAACCAACTTACTGAATGTGAACATGAGTATCATGAATAAGCCAATTCCATAACCAAACCATACTAGAGAATATTGAATCATACTGGATCCAATCTAATAAGAAACCATACATCCTACCAGGACTAGAAGGGTGCCGGTAAAGCATCCCAAACAACTAGTGTTGACATCAATGACAAAACATCAATGTAACACATATACAATTCCTCCAAATGGCCAACAGTCAAATGGATTGTAAAATTATTCTAAATCAAACTCATAGGTACTCATTTTTAAAGACCTTAAAGCTTCTTTGGCTTCCCTTCTAGATATTTGTGAATGGGTTTCAACCATGGACTAAAGTCTTGACCAAAATGAAAGGTAAGATGAAAATGTAAAGACTATGGAAGACCAAGAGCTGTATGAAGTGCAGATGAATCTAGGGTAAACTTGCAATGTCCAAGAATATAAGACCAAAGTATGTATGTTTGAGAGTAAGGTGTGGCTTCCAAAGAGATGATGGATCTCTTGATGAGGTAAGTTGACCTTGACATAAGAAGACCAAATAAGACCCTAAGATGATAGATCTTGATGTGGGAATCACCTAGTGTTGTGTTGTAGTATGTTTCCAAAGTGTGATGAGGACAAGCAAAGTAACCTTTTGACTCAAATTTGGAAAAATATGTATGAGGGCACTATAAATGAAGGAAAATGATTGACTATGTGTGACCAAGATAGGTTGACTGAAAAATGAAGCCCTATAGGAAGCAGCCTTAAAAGCTCTTTGAATTTGAAAACTTAAGTCCCTTTTGTTCTCAATAATTTTCTATAATCTTTTAACTATGAATGTAGACGCAATTTTAACCAACCCAGACGTGATTTCTAATCCCAAACGTAGCTATAATAAGCACATATGTAGTTTTATGGTATTAATGACAATTTTAGCCTGAAAGTCAAAGATGCAAGTCTGCTTTGCACAAACGTGGTTTAAACTAACAGAGACATAGTTTCTGAAAAATCTGACAATTTCTTGCTGATATTTTATTGTAGGACACAGACACAATTATGTACCGCACAGATACAATTTCTTAACAGAGACATGGTTTTAACAGTCACAAACTTGTTTTCTAGTATTTTGTGCAATTATGTCCGGTTGTGAAGTTGTTTAATGTGACCAAATCTCAATGTTTTGACTCTTTTCGTGGCAAGAGGACACAATAACAATGAAAACTCAATGTTTGAAAGTGTGTTTGTCCAAACGATAAAAAATGTTTCCAAATGTAAAGTATAGTGTGAAATGTTTTTTTGCATACACTTGAAAACACAGTAGACACAATGTTTCTTTGTTTTGCTTGAAAATGTTTGAGTTTTTTATCATACAAGCAAAAATCCTAGGGCTGGTCGGGACAATAGTTGTTGAATCTCACTTGGGGGTTACCCCAAGGCTACGCAATTCAAAGTGGATACTTAGATGCTTCACCCCACTGGATCCACTCTCGACACTCACTTTTCTGGGGCAGCCAAGTACTAGTCCTCGTGAAAACTCCCCGTGGCGAACTTTGTATCTGTACTAAGAACTATAAGAATGTGAGCTGCTTCAGAGGTTCGACCTCTTGCACCAACAACTAGAAGGGTTTTGGCTTCTAACACAAAATGGTGTCTAGTAAAGGCATCCGTTTGGGTGCCTATAATTTGCAGCGTGTTACGCTATATAGGGTTTATGGGGAGTCATAACGTTGTTATAACATGTAATACCCGTTGCTTGCAACTTTCGTCACAAACACTTTTATTTATAGTGGTTTAGAAGAGTTTGGCTTTAGCTCGTTACCACTTCGATCGTTCCCTCTCACTTGACCTTATGGGCTACTCGAGAGGCAAGCCCTCTAAAAGGTAAAACAAAAAGAGCCTATTAATCAAGACATAAAAGACAATTATTAATACAATTATTAATTTTAGAGCACTAATTGAAGTGTTTGCTAAACTAAAGAAGACAAAGCAAGAAATTTCAAAATCAAATCTTTGCCAAAGGTCCTGCACCAAACTTGTTACTAATTTTGTAATGATACCCCTCTTGCAAGCACAAAAGTTAGGTAAATTTTAAGATCCAAAAGACTTTGTGAAATTGGGGCCTTCGACAAGACATTTTTTTCTCCTTTTTAAACAACTGCACCACTTCATTAGTCGGATCAAAAAAGGTTAGCCCCTAATTGAAAACGAAAATGTAAAACTGAAAACACAGACATAGTTATACCAGACATAGATGCAGAAACAGATCACATATGCAGGATGATAGAACAAAGATGCAATTTCCAGATCTGAGACCTACAAAACATAGAACAAAACACAAACGTGACATAAACTCGTACAGACACAATTTCTGGACACGAACCCAACAATATAGCTCACAGATGTGATTCTAGTAACCTGCAACTACAAAACTAAACAAAAACCTTGCAAAAAACAAAAACACAACAATATGGAACGCAAACATGATAAGATAGCACACAGACACAATTTTAGAATGATAGATATGTAAAAACAATAAAAAATCAAAAACGCAAAACTAGAAGTCGTAGATGCAGAAATAAAACACAGACGCAGTCAGATCCATCACAAATGTAGAATCATCATAATGTTAAACCTATAAATTTTAAAAACATAAAATCTGCAAACAAAATGTCAAAATAAAAGGGACAAGGGTCCCACCGGGCATGCCAAAATGTATATGGTAAAAATGGATAGTGAAAAACAACAATATTGAAAGACTAATAAGGATCCAAACACAAAACCCTAACCTACCAATGAAAGCAATCCACCATACACAAATGAAGGTACCTAAGACCATGTAAATAAACAAAATAAACCAAATATACCATTCACATGTCTAGTAGGGTTTCAATCTCCATTTCTTCCTATCTCCATTGATCTTGTTTGATATATTTGATCTCAGATTTTATGTTTGCACAAGAGCTCAATAAAGAATGGAAATGTGGTTGATAGCTTGGTTGCAAGAAGCCTTGATTGCATAAGAGATTTGATGATTAGATGATTAGACAATTAGGGTTGATAATGAAGGAGAATATCCTTTTATATAGAAGGCACTTTAGGAAATGAAGAGAGAAGATTTAAAGGTGAAGAGGATAAATGGTCGGCTAGGATTAAAGGGTAGGTAGAGGAAATAATAAAATGATAAAGGGGTAGGTAAGAGAAGAAATAAGAGATGAATGACATGTGTCATGGGTAGAAAAGGCTAATGAATTAATTAAATAAATAAAGATTTATTTAATTAATAGAAGAAGTGGGATTAATTAAATAAATAAAATATTTATTTAATTTAGGAAAATGACAATTTAAATAAATAAAAGTTTATTTAGATGAGGAAAGACTTAGAAGAGGATTAATGAATTAATTAAATAAATAAGTTTATTTAATTAATAGAAAACTTAGGATAAAATAAGTAAATAAATAAAATATTTATTTAATTAGATAGGACAATTTTAGGTGTCTACAACTATGATATGATTATGTTGAGGCTATTTTCTCTAGACCTTATGAGGAAGCACTACCCTCTTGACCCCTAGAAGGGGTGTCGCCCCATGACCCTGTTGGATTATTGGGGAGATTGTTAGATTTGGTTGTTCATTATTGTTGCTAGGATATGTTGTTGTCATTGATGTCAACATATTCCTGTGAGTTATTTCAGTGAGTTTGGGAAAAGTTTTTAATCCGGTTTCGTAGTTTGGTTTTGCTGATCACTGTTTTACAGAATCTAGCATTTCCTCTGGTATATTCTGCTGTGATCAGATCTTGTACTGAGACTTTGAATTATTGTTTGGGATGATCTTGTGTATCTTCTTTTTAGATGGTTCATGATTTGGTGCTCCAGAAGTTATCTTTCCTCGTGACAACTGCTGATTCCTTGTGCTCTTGAGCTTTGAGACATTGACCGATGAAGATTTGAAAAGAGGTGTTGGTGCAACTGTTCCAGATGATTATAATGTGCTTGCTAGTGTTTCCTAGTTGTTTATTATTTGTTTTGGCAATCTGCATTGATCGTTGTGCAAGTTTTTGGTGATTTTTATGAACCGGTGATGATTTGTGTGTTATGCATATTTCTAGTGGTGTAGCCTGTTGCGGTTGATCTTGGCGGGATTTTAGGTGAATATAATCAGTTGGGAATTTGAATTAGGTCCATGCTATGTAATGTAAATCATAATATTGGTCCTGTAGTCGATCTTTGTATCATGTAATGTAATTTTTGTAATTTTGAGTTGAGGGTTGAGGGTTTAGTCAACCTTGTTATCAAGGTTGATGATTTGTATATATAGGTGATATAGTCATGCAATTTAGGTGTCAATATTGTGTCTGTATTATCAAAGAGTGATTAATGTGCGAACAAGGATATATCATTCAATGAAGTGTGTGAGGTGTTTTTGGTGTTGCAGGGCAGATAACTGTGCTTAACATGAACTGTCATCAGGCATTTGTAGATGCTATCATTGCAGTTCATCCCTTCCAAATTTTAGTCCAAATCATATTGTAAGTTAGTGATACTTCCCTGAGGGGTGTAGCCTTTTGGGCAAATATCTTTTGAGCAGTCAGCTCTAGGCAGTGTGCCTGAATGCATGTGCATTCTCCATTGTAATATTTTCACATACTACTGCAGAGTATCCTCTTATTGTGGGTAGGTTCCCACCATTGTTTTTCCCTTAATCGGGTTTTCCATGTCAAAATCCTTGTGTTGTGTGTTGTGTTGTTAATTTGCTTATCTATTTGTTGCTATAGTTTATCAATTTATGTTTTGAAGTTTAATTTGTTATGATCCGGTGAAGACTGATTCACCCCCCCCCCCCTCTCAGTCTTCCTTCTTGATTGATGCTAACATAATGGTACTAGAGATAGATCCTTTGGTAGAAGCTTAATCTCTTAAGGAGATCTAGGATGGAAACTCAAGGTATTATTTTCAAGAAGGATAGTCTGAGGTTTGATGGAAGCAACTATAATGTATGGAAGAGATGGATGGAGGTGCATTTGAAATGTCTTGGAGAAGATTATTGGAAGATTACTAAAAATGTCTATGTTGTTCCTCAGAATGGACCATCCACTCCTGATGAGGCTAAGGAAGATGAATATAACATCAAAGTGAAGAAAGAATTGCTCAGTGCCCTGGCTGATTTTGAAATAACAAATGTTATGGAATTTCAGACTGCACATGAGATCTAGGTGAAGCTTGAAATCCTGTATGAAGGTGATAGTCAAGTGAAAGTTGCTAAGTTGCAGAGTTTAAAAGGAAAGTATGAGACATTGAATATGGGTGATGATGAGAACATACATTCATACATGGCTAAGGTGAATGAGCTTGTTCTTGGTATCAGATCTGTCGGTGGAAAGATTGAAGAAGATGAGATTGTTGCTAAGGTGTTGAGATCTTTGCCTCCTTATAAACATAAGTTTTTCACTATTGATGAGTTCCTGAGTGTAACTACAGTGACAAGAGATGTGTTAGTTGGAAAACCTTCTACATTTGAGCTGAGCAAATTTGGAGAATCACATGGAAAGTCTGAGACAACATTTAAGGCATCAACATCTATTTCCAGAAAGCAAAAATATGATCCTGATGAGTGCATGACATCTAGATATGAAAGAGAAAGAAGAGAGATAACAAAGAAAGAAATAGAGATTGATGAGCTTGAAGCATTGATTTCCTGGAGATTGCCTAAAGGTGTCAGTAAGTATGATGGAAAGTTACCCTTGAAATGTTTTTCTTGTACTAAGATAGGACATTTTGCTTCTAGATGCCCAAAGAGAATGGCTAAGTATGACAGACATGATAAGTTTGATAGGAATGATAGATATGAGAAGCATGGGAAGTATGATAAACCTTACAAGTCTAGCAGGAATTTTATGAACCAGAACAACTGTTATTATACTGTAGATGAAGGTATTACAAATGATGAATCAGAAGGAGATGAAGTTGTGTTTATTGTCATTAAAGAAGATAGACATGTGCCTATTGATTCCACTAGTTTTTCTATTGAGGAGAAAGCTTTGGTTGCTAAGGTAGAATAAAAGGGTGAATGGGTGATTGACAACGGTTTTTCACATCACATGACTGGTGATAAAAGAAAATATGTAAGCATGGAAAGGTATGATGGTGGAATAGTTAGATTTGGAGATGACAAAGCCTGTGTAATCCATGGGAGAGGTTCTATTTTTTTTTATGGTAAGCATAACACTGATGATGTCTTTTATGTTTAAGGTTTGAAGTATAATCTTTTGAGTGTTGGATGAATGGTTAATAAGGCTTATGATCTACAATTCAAAGATGGTAAATGCAAGATCTTGAATGCCTCTGGTATAGAGATTGCATCTGGGACTAAGACTCAAGGTAACATTTTTCATTTGAATGCTAGTGAGAAAAGTTGTTTGATTGCTAAGATAGATGAGAGTTGGTTGTGGCATATAAGAATGCGTCATGTAGACTTTGACTCATTGATCAAGATCAAGTCTACACAAGCTATTAGAGATCTGCCTAAGATTGTTAAACCTGTTAATCTGATATGTAAGGAATGTTAGTTGGGTAAGAAAATAAGGATTTATTTCAAGATCAAATGGTATACATCAGATGGATTGTTAGATCTTGTACATAATGAGTTGGTTGGACCTACATATGTTAGAACTGTGCACGGTGATAGATACTTTATGCTGCTAATTGATTATTATTCTAGAATGATGTGGGTTGTCTTTTTGAAGGAAAAATTAGAAGCATTTGAGAAATTTAAGATATTCAAAGCTAAAGTTGAAATTGAGTCCGGATTGAAGCTGAAGTGTCTGAGATCTGATAGAGGCGGAGAATTCTATTCCAGTGAGTTCAATTCTTTCTATGAGATGCATGGAATTAGAACACAACTATCTGCTCCTAGGACCCCACAACAGATTGGGATTGTCGAAAGGAAGAACCATACTATTATGTTGATTGAAGGAAATGTTTCAAAGGTCTACTAGAGAGAAGCTATTAGCATTGTAGTCTATACATTCAATAGAGTTCATATCAAAGGTGATACCCATAAGACCCCTTATGAGATTTGGTTTGGTCATGTTCCTACTGTGAAATATTTCAAAGTTTTTGGTAGCAAATGCTATATCAAGAGAGAGGAAGATATTGGAAAGTTTGATGCTAGAAGTGATGAAGGTATCTTTTTGAGATATTCTACAAATAAAAAAGCCTACCGGTGCTATAACTAGAGATTGAGAAAGATAGTTGAGAGTGCAAATGTGAAGGTGGATGAAAATATTGGGAAGGAGATCAGAGCTTATGATGAGGGTCAATATGTTGTTTTAACCCCTATCCAACCTAAAGAGCCTAAGCAGAATGATCCGATAGAGACTGTTAATCTGGATGTTGGTGTTGTTAGTGATGATGTGCAGGAACCTGAGGATCAAAACAATTAGAAGAATCTGAGGTATGTCAGACTAAATCATTCTGAGAATCAAATTATTGGTGATAAGAATAAAGGTGTGATGAATAGAAGAAGGTTAGCTACAGAAGAAATATGTTTGATTTCTAAAGTTGAACCTAAAGATGTTGTTGAAGCCTGTAAAGATGATAACTGGATAAGTGCCATGGAAGAAGAGTTAGATCTGATTGAAAATAATAGCACCTGGGAACTTGTGCCTAGACCTAAGGATAAAAATGTTATTAGTACTAAATGGGTTTTTAGGAACAAATTGAATGAAGTCAGTGAAGTAGTTAGAAATAAAGCCAAATTGGTCTGCAAAGGTTATTCACAACAAGAAGGGATTGATTATGAAGAAACTTTTGCCTCGGTTTCCAGAATTGAAGCTATTAGAATGTTGCTTGCTTATACTGCTTATAAAGATTTCAAGGTATATCAGATGGATGTCAAATCTACATTTGTGAATGGTGATCTAGAAGAAGAAGTTTACATTGAACATCCTGATGGATTTTAATTGTCACATGATGGAGACATGGTATGTAAGTTGAAGAAAGCACTTTCTAGATTAAAACAATCCCCTAGAGCCTGGTATGCTACATTAGACAAATACCTGGTAAAATTAGGATTTATCAAAGGTGTTGTTGATAGTAATCTATACTTTAAGATTGAAAATGATAACACTTTGATTGTTGAAGTCTTTGTTGATGACATTATCTTTGGTGGTTATAATGATATGAGTATGAATTTTCCCAGTGATATGCAAAAAGAATTTGAGATGTATATGATTGGTGAGATGAAATTTTTCTTAAGTTTGCAGATTGCACGGACAGGAAAATGTATCTTTATATCTCAAACTAAGTATGTGAAGGAATTGCTAAAGAAGTTTGGATTAGATGATTCCAAACCAGTTGAAACTCCTATGGTGACTGGTTGTAAATTTTTTTAAAATGATGAATCTCCTAAAGCTAATCAAAGTTTGTACAAATGTATGGTTAGTGGACTGCTATATCTTTCTCAGACTAGGCCTAACATTATGTATGTTGTGTGTATGGCTGCTACATATCAAGTTGATCCGAAGGAGAGTCATATCACTGTTGTTAAAAGAATATTCAAATATCTAAAGGGAACTGAGGACTATGGTTTGTGGTATCTAAAGAATGATAATTTCATGTTATGTTTTTACACTGATGTAGATTGGGATGGTGATTTTGATGACCAGAAGAGTACTACCTGTTGAGCATTCTTTTTAGGTAAGAAGTTGGTTTCATGGGCCAACAAGAAACAAGATTCGGTATCTTTATCTACTATTGAAGCTGAGTACATTGTTGTTGCTAGTAATTGCACTCGGATAGTTTGGATGAAGGAAATGTTGAAAGATATCAGTTATTTATAATGAGCCTACTATTATATACTATGTAGAGGAAAAAGTGAGATCGAGTATGGAAACCCTAATCCCACTCTCATACACACTCACAGAATACGAAAGAGCCTAGGGAGGTGACACACTTCAAGCTACTTCTTGTGTGGAAGAGAGATTCCAGGATCAACTCTTAGGTTTTCTATTCCTTTGTTGTAAATGAGAGAGAGGAATGATGCAAAAATGTAATCTAACCTAGAATGCAAGTAAGCAAGCAAACCTTAATCTGAGAATGCAAATCAAAGGACAACTGATATACTACTAAAAAGTATAGATCAGAAGGAAAAATAAGATGCGCACCTATGTCTGAAATCTGAGTAGAAATGTCCCGAACTAGGGTGTCATGCCACTATCTTGATTTTGCAAGTCTGGAGCTACAACTAACAGGATGTGTTATGAAGCCTACAAGACACTGTTCTGCCAAATCCTGCTGACATAGGGAAGAACCATGGCACCACGCCACTGTCACGAGTAGGACCAGGGCATTAGGACCATGTCCTTAGGGTTTTTTCTAATATCTGCAACCAAAAACTATCTCTGTGTTCTCTTCTGGTCCCGAAACTTCCAGCGACGCTCGGATCCAAACCTATACCTGAAGCTGAAAGATAGGGTTTGGGGTGGCTATATAGGATTTTTCCTTAGTCAAACCCCTATGTTGGTGATTTCCACCTCCACAAATAGCCAATAATGTACTGAAAATGTGTGTGCAAGAACCTTGTGTGTGTGCTTAGCAGATCCTAAAATGAAAGCAAACAATCTAGAGCAACCCTAAAGAGTAAACCCTAATTGCTTATAATTGACAAAGTAAATGCTCCAAATCCATGTTGCAAAGTGATCTAAAGTATGAATATGAATTAAAATGAAGCTTATTCAAAAACATGAAGACAACATGAAACCATACCCAACCCCAAGGGAGAGGTACAAGCCAATCTTCAGTCGGTGATCTCTTATTGTTCTCCTACATCTTCAAAAGCCCCCAATTGATGAAATGATGCTTGATGAATGTTTGATGGATGAATGTTGAATGTTGTTGAAGACTTCAAAGATCTACTCTTTCACTGCAAAGAAGGCTCTTTATGCTCCAAAAACATGTACTTAGATTCTTAGAAGAAGACCCCTTCAACTGAAGGAAGAGAGACCTTAAGTATGAAACCCTGGATCTTAATTTAATGTTTAGGCCGACCTAGGATTTTAATTTCCTGCTGATCTTTCGGGGTTAAGCATTATTATATCATAGGATTGTGCTCCCAAAATTTTGAGGAAAAAGTCGAGGACCATGTGCATTCCCGCCACGGTCTAACCAAATTTTCACCAAATTTTCCTTGCCATTAGATACGATGATATTAGAGTGCATCCCAAAGTTACAGCTCATTTTGAGATGTTTTGATATGCAAAATCGGGCCTAAATGGTCAAAATAAGACATAATTAGGGTTTATGATTAAATTATTTATTAAAGGAATACGATGAAAAGGGGCACGCTTAGGGTAAAGGGACCAACTTTATAACATGTGATGATACATGACTTTAGATTTAATTAAATTCTTAAAGGGAAATTAGAAATGCAAGATGCAAGACACACTAAGGTGGGTGCTAACCTAAGTGTGAAATTGTACCACCCTAGCAAGGATGTACAATTTACAACACTACATTTAGCCCCCACTTTAGCGGTCATATGACACTACGTGCATATGAAAGCTAAAGTACATAAAAGTAAACATCTGTTGAAAAAAGATATAGCCACAAGTTGTCGGATGGAGCCACCAATGGTATCTGCATTACATAATTAGGAACTACGGCCTACAAAACCAAATCACCTAATGCTTACTAAAGAAGGTGATGAAATTCACAAGTAGATATATGCCCCCCTGTTTCAGCTTGCTTATTAGTGAGGTGAAATAGGGTATCATGTTTACCACAACAAATTGTGATAAAGATTTTGATGAAGCAATTTTGCAACAAGGCTTGATTACTCATCTGAGCACATTATGGAACTAATGCAGAGTGAGAGGGTGAACTCACAATTCCAATGCCATCGACGGTGCAAGAATTGGAGCTTCCTAGCTCAAGATATGATAGATTGAAGAAAAAGTGCAGAAATTAGGGTTTTAACTAAAAATAAATAAAGTGAAAATGTTCATAAAGCATAAATATGAAAGTGACACCTTCATTCGTCACTTTTTGACTTTTTGATACTATTCACTATAGAGGAGCCCACATATTTAGCCATCATTCCTCGATGCCGACCTGAGCGACCTACAAGGATGGAGATCCTGCGCTAGTTCGTACTCGTCGATCGACCACTCGATGAGGTGAGTTGACCTTCCATTGAATCTCTTTTGAATTTTTTATGCTTTCACTAATTTAGGGATGATGATGTCATCACCAAGACCGGGTCCATACCACCTCTTCGAGCACCTTTGGGTCCTAAGGCACCCTAGTCCTCCTAGGGTGCCCTGGTCCACTCAAGGCGCCCTGGTCCCTGTCCAAGGCGACCAGTGGTGACACGAGATCGGGCAATTGACTATTAGAATAGATAGAATGAATGATTTGATTAGATGATGATGATGATGATCAATTACTGATGATAGGATGCTTCACTTTTTGTAGACACTGCCATACATCCATGAGCATACTGTCGGGCTCACCCTCTCGAGCCTTCGGGAGCAAATCCCAAGATTAACAGTGGGGGAGAGGGAGTTGCTCCATACAATGGGCTTGTGGTATGTGATGACTATGTCGGCCATCAGATTCCATTCTGTGATGTTGATGGCATTGATGGAGAGATGGGATGCAGACACCTCAACGTTCCTGCTACTTGTGGGGGAGATGACAATCAACCTTGAGGATGTATACCACATCTTCCACCTTCCCATCAGGGAGGAGACTATGAGATATCGATCCAACTGTACTGAGGAGGATTATAGGAGAGAGAAAGTGTATGTTGTGGGGAGAGCAATATTCGATAAGATGAGGGGTCATATCATGGTCAGCTGGCTCCTACACCCTACTGAAAAGGTTCCACAAGTGAGGCGACTCATGATTGGTACCCTTGCATTAGTTGTGTTCCCTAATGGGTGCGACACAAACATGCATGGAGGACTCATCTACACTATCCGAGAGATGGAGAGACATAGGAGGTTATACTCTTGGGGTCGAAGCATGCTTGTGCATCTCTATCACAACCTTGGGGAGTATGTATTTGGGTAGGGATGCAGCCTGATGACATGCACGCTACTACAGGTGAGGATGTTTGAGCATATTACCTACACTAGGCCTATTATAGCCCCTATAGACTTAGTCCCAAAGTAACCTAGGGTATTTTCTTATCCACTTACCCGCGAGTGGAGATTCAAAGATCTCCTGCATTGGATGTGGAGCTTAGAAAGATTGACAGCGAGTGGGGTCATATGGAGACCCTACCTTAGGATGTACATGTGGGTAGGGATACATAGGTAGTTGTTCAACACGTAGAGGAATCGTCTACTAGAGGGGTGGTACAACCACATAGTCATTCCCTTCTACTTCGATGGAGTCTGGCAAAAGTTCAAGTTCGAGCAGTGCATTCCTACTAATGTTCTTGTGTACATCTGACACTCATGTGTGATGTTGAGGCTAGGAGCCATTCCTAGGCCTACCAGTGATGAGATCAACATCACAGATTCGGACAGGTCAGATCAGGAAATTGCGACAGACTACAGAGATGATGCGAGCATGCACTGATGGTACATCACATGGTGGGAGAGGACATACCCTTGAGCCATCTTCCCAACAGACTTCCTAGGAGGGAACCCCGGACCATGGAGACAGATAGGTGACGAAGAGGGATCTGACACATCCGAGGAGGGCTTAGATGATCAGGCTGATGACATAGGAGAGCAGGAGGCAGGCGCGGATAGAGATGATCCTGACACCAGAGAGGGAGATTGGGATGGAGATGATGAGGAGGACAAAGAGGAGAAGGAGGAGGAGGAGGAGGACAATGATGATGAGGAGGACAAGGAGGACGAGGAGGAGAGTGAGGAGGATGATGAGTCAGATGTAGATCCTCATCACTCCGGGGAGGACACCATAGCCCTAGACCTACCGAGCCTCCCATTACATTCTAAGAAGGACCCTATAAGGGGTCTTGATCCTAATCCCCATAGGCCCATGCCCACTGTATAGATACAATATGAGCACAAAGAGCCTAGCGTGTCCTAGTCTTAGGCGGACTCTTTCCACAATCCCTATTGGCAAAAGGGAGATCCAGGTAAGGTATCTTGTTTTTTATTAATTTATGTATCTTACTTTTTTAAATTTGATGATATAGAATGTTATTGATAAAAATTTCTCTCTTTCTTGCAACTACCATCTAGGAGTGGTGTTCTCTTATTCAAAATGCAATGATAGACCTCATCATGACTGCACACATTCCTAGTTCCTCATAGATAGCACACAGATCCCAGAGGAGTGCAGGACGACACGAGGACCTTTTTTCATGTATTTCGGATGGAGATGGAGGTCCTATGAGAGAGATTATGATAGACAGAGTGTGACCTAGCACCTTCACAGACAGAGGCATCCACATACCATGGGATTATGATGGAGAGGGATAGCAAGAGCTCCTCGCGGTCCATATTGTGATACACCCCCATGGGGCCACCCCCACGACTAGATCAGGAGGGGGCATCTAGCCACCATCCTCCAGCTACTAGTCCTAGGGATAGGAGATGATTTTGTTGTATTGATGTATATATTGTGATACTCATGGATATGTTATTTTAATGCTTAAACAATATATGTATTGCTTAGATTAGAAGTAACATATTTAGTGATGAACGGGTATGTCTAATTTAATTTCCATGTGATTGATTTCTCAATGCTTCATGACTAAATTGATACATGTGTGATTTAATTAAATAACTAAGTATTTAATTAAATGCTACTTTGACGATGTAAAAGAAGAATGTATTAAGCCTAAGAACTATATGACTAATGTGATTTAATTAACTCTAATTAAACACAACATGATATAGTTCTACTTAACACATAAGAAATTGTATAACATGCTAGCACATATGAAATGTAAATCTATTACAATTTACATAAAAGAATCCAAGACAAATAATAAGGTAATGTAGCATGCTTGTCAAGAATGAAGTAATGTAGACCAAACAATATAACATCATTTAATCCTACATACTTTAATGAAGACATGCTAACATATTACCCAATTTTGAAGAAAGAAAAGATACAGAGAGAGAACAGAAAGTATACTAGAAAGAGAGAGAGAGAGAGAGAGAGAGAGAGAGAGAGAGAGAGAGAGAGAGAGAGAGAGAACTAGGCATAGTATCTAATAAGGTGCATAGAATTTAAGCATTCCTTGAGAGGCGTACCTTCCACATCTTCTATCTTGTAAGCACCTGATCCATAGACTTCGACAACAATGTATGGTCCAACACAATTAGGGCTGAATTTTCCTTTCTCCTTAGGTAAGGCATTCATGTTATGTTGATTCGCGTAAAGGACTAAATCACCTATTGAGAAGGAACGTTGAATAACCTTATCATTGTATCTTCATTGCAAAGTTTTATGATATGCTTGAATATGCTCAAGGGCATTTATGCGTCGTTCATAGAGAATCTCAAGTTGTTGAAAGATTTTCTCTCTATAGGAATCATCATCCACCATACCCCTAAGAGAAACTCTCAAAGAAGGAATTTCTAACTCCAAAGGCATAATGGCATCAGCACCATAAAAAATATTATAAGGAGTACAACCCGTAGCAAAACGTACACTCATGTCACAGGCCCAAAGAGCATAGGTTAATTGAGTATGCCAATCCTTACCATGATTGTTTACAGTCTTTCAAAGAATTTGTTCAATTATGCTATTAAAAGACTTAGCTTGACCATTTTATTGAGGATAATAAGGTGTAGAAAATAAATATTGAATATGATATTTCTTGCAAAACTTCTTCACATCTTTATTTTTGAATGACGTTCCATTATCTGCAACTAAGGCAGAAGGTATCCCGAATCGGGAGCAAATGTTTTCCAAAATGAATTGACAAATTACTTTGATGGTAGTGGATCAAAGAGGAACAACTTCTACCCACTTCATAAAGTAATCGGTTGTAGTTATGATGAAGATATGTCCTTGAGATGAAGGAGGAGATATTTTACCAATGAGATCCAAACCCCATGTAGAAAAGGGCCAAGATGCCACTTGAGATCGAAGTTCTTGGGTAGGGGCATGGATCAAATTGCTATGTTTCTGACACTGATGACATTTTTTAACAACCGCAAAGGAATCCTTTTCCATAGTTTTCCAATAATATCTCATTCAGAGCAATCTCTGAACTAAAGACCTACCCCAAAATGCCCCCCAAAAGCACCTGAATGTGCCTCCTCAAGAGAAATAGGGATTTCAGCCTTGTTTAGGCATCGAAGGAGAAGACTATTATAACCCCTCCTATAAAGAACATTAGAAAGGATAATATATCTAGCAGCCAATTTGTGAATCCTAGCCCTATTATTCTTATTCATAGGGCCAGGAAAGGTACCATCACTCAAATATCTCACGATATGCGAGTACCATTCATCAGAATCTATAATGCAACAATACACCACATCACTAGGATTATCAGCAATAGTCAAGATAGTGAGGTTGTGAATAGTGAATTTAAGATCTACCTATTGGCATTATAACAAACAAGGAGAGATTGTTGGCATTTCAATAAGGATATTGAGAAGGTTATTGAAGATTATGGATATAACTGATTAAGGATGTTTACTATCTTAATATTATTATTTTGTCATTGATGTCAAGAAATTGATTTTCTAATTCAGTATGATGTTGCCATATCTTAAAAAGTATGATTTGATGAGTATAAAGATGTCGGTAAAAGACACAGAAAGAATGTGATGAATAAGGGGAGGAATAAGTTATTCAATGGGCAACTATTACCAAGTTAGACAATGATGAGATCATGATGTTTAGATTGTTTTTATATCATACATATGTTATTGATTGTAAGGTTAATACTATACTATGTTACCGAGCAAAGAACCTAGTCAGTAAACCCTAAAGAACGTAGTCGGTAAACCCTAAGGTTATCGCTATCGGTTAATGAAGGTAGAATGTCTACCAAGTGAAGTTTAGTATTTACCGAGTTGCAACCGAGTAATAATAGAATGCATTGAATGAATAAAAACATTATTTAATGAAGGAAGCTGATGAGCTGGCTATGATTAAATGATTTGTATGTCATGAATGAAGTTTGTTAAAGAATCTATGGTAAAGGAAAATCGGTAGGAAGATCTACAACTCATATTCAACCACAATACCCTAGCACAAGTTCCAAGAAATGTATGCAAGTTCCAAGGCGGGGTAAAATGTTTTCAGATCGAAGGATACATTGAACTTGGTCAAAGTTTGAAGATTTGATGGCTATGATTGATCATGGGAAATGTGATCGAGGAGATTAAGCAGTTGGAAAATTGTTTATAAATAAGGAACCGTTGATAAACAATGCATGCAGGCAAGTGTATGCACAGGGATGCTACACAGTGATTATTGAGCACTGAAGCTTGAAGACCTGTTTGAATAACAGAGTATAGAGCCCAACAGATGGACAAGATAAGTCCTATTGTATTGAGCAAATAAGAATCTGCTTTAGCATTTTTAGATGTGAAGTTGCAGATAGATTTTTATTACTGTTATTTTGTGAAGTGACAGAAAATCTCTTAACCAAGTGGACTTAACAGTCTTATTTGTAAAACCCTCTAGCAAGGTGACATTCTGATTGAGTGTTTTAAATCCTTTAACAAGGTCACTTCTAACAAGGTGAAGATCCTAACAGATCTGAGGGAAATCCCTTAACCGGGTCACATCTAGCAATGTGTTTGTAATCTTTAATAGGATTTGCTTTTAACTGAGCATACTCTAGAAGAGTATATTTCTTAGTGGGTCCGAAATACCACAGTGGTTTTTCCCTATTTGGGTTTCCATGTTAAATCTGGTGTTATGATGTTAATATGCTTTTGAGTTTGCATGTTTAGCAGTTTTGGTTATATTACTAAATTATATGTTACCGAGGTTGAATCTATTGTTTTTATGGAAGATTAAGTTTGTATGATTCACCCCCCCCCCTCTCATCTTATTAGCTTGGCATCTATACTTAACTTTAAGTACTAGAACTATCAATTGGTATCAGAGCTTTGGACTCCAGAAGAAAAAGTTTAAAGGTAATTGAGGCAAAGATCCAAAGATGTATAAGAGGGATGCACCAAAGCTGAACAAGTCAAGTTTCTCTACATGGCAGAAAAGGATGAAGCTGCATCTATCAGGAGTTGGAGAATATGTTGTATATTATCTGGAGAATGATTTCATTACACCGAGCACCTATCCATTGACAATGGAAGAGATAAAGGCAAAGCAAGAACATATTCAAGCAATGATTGAAATAACATCTGCATTGACTGATTCAGAGTTTAATGATCTAGAAGGCTGCAATGATGCAAAGACAATGTGGGACAAGCTCATATCTGTGTATGGTGGAGATGAACATGTTCAAAGAGCAAAAGTGGATAGTCTAAGAGGACAACTTGAATCTATGAGGATGAATGAAGGTGAGAACATAACCCAGTATAGTACAAGACTAAAGGAGATTGTCAATCAAATCAAAGGAACAGGTGGAACTATTGAAGAAAAGGATATAACAAGTAAGTTATTAAGAACCCTTCTACTAGCTTATGCAATCCGAGTCTCTGCAATCAATGAATTAAGGTTTGTACCCAATATGCCAGTTTCTTTAGATTCTACTATTGGTAAGCTACATGCATTTGAGTTAAGTAACTTTGATAACAGTGGGTCATCAATAAATAAAGTTGAGTCTGCATTTAGTTCTTTTCATATTGGTGAATCTGATGATTACAATGATAGAATGAGTAAGTACACTAAAGGGGATCATAGTGGAGCAAGTGAAAGATTTCGCAAGAACATGGAGGAAGTACACAAACTATATGAGGAAATCAGAAAGCAAGAAGAGTTTGAAGCATTATTAGCCAGAAGGTTACTGAGAGGTAAAGGTAAGTATAAAGGAAAACTACCTTTGAAATGTTTCAATTGTGATAAGATAGGACATATGGCTTCTAACTGTCCTGACAAAGAATCTATTGAAAAGAGAGATTACTGAGATGATAGACAGAAAGATAATCATTACAGAGGACACCGAGACTTCCAAAGAAGAGATAGAAAGTCATGCTTAATAGCCAATGAGGAATCCAATGATGATAAATTAGATGAAACTGATACAAAGGAAGTATTATATGTGGCTATCAAAGATGGATTAGATGAAGAAAGGTATGAAGAAAAATCCCTAATATCTCACATAAATACTAATGATTCTTGGATCATAGATAGCGGATTCTCACATCACATGACAGGTGATAAACACAAGTTTGTTATGTTAGAAGACTATGATGGAGGCTATGTAAGATTTGGTAATGATGCACCATGTCCGGTAAAAGGTAAAGGATCTATAAAACTTCTTGACAATGCAAGATGCAATGATGTTTATTGGGTTGAAGGTTTGAAATACAATTTGTTGAGTGTAGCACAACTAAACAATATAGGATACCGAATAGAATTTCAGAAAGGAATTGTCAAAGTTCATGAAAAGCATGGAAACTAAGCTACTACCGAGACACAAACAAAAGGTAACACATTTCACCTTGACTCAACTCAGAATAAATGTCTGTATGCAAAGATAGATGACACCTGGTTATGGCATAAAAGGTTTTGTCATGTAAATTTTGATAATCTGATCAAAATAAGCAAGAAGCACCGAGTAAAAAGTCTACCGAGTCTTGAAAAACTTGAGAATGCTATGTGTCGAGGATGCCAGATGGGTAAAATGACAAGTTCAAGCTTTACAAGTAAGTCCTACACTTCTAAGGGAATTTTAGATCTTGTGCACACTGATCTTTGTGGTTCTATGAAAGTTCAAAGTTATTATGGTGATAAATGTTTCATATTATTTGTGGATGATTATTCAAGGATGATGTCAGTTATGTTTTTAAAAGAAAAATCAGAAGCTTTTCAAATGTTTAAATGGTACAAGGCAAGAGTTGAAAATGAAACAAGAAGACAACTGAAATGTCTTAGATCAGACAGAGGAGGAGAGTTCACATCTGATGAGTTCAACTTATTCTGCAATGATCATGGTATAAAAAGGCAAGTCTCTGCATCGAGAACTCCACAACAAAATGGGATAGTTGAGAGGAGAAATAGATCTATTGTGGATTGTGCCAGAACCCTGATGATTGAAAAGAAAGTGCCACAAACATTTTGGAGAGAAGCAATAAGCACAACAGTTCACACCCTGAACCGAGTACAACTGAAGAAAGGAACTTTGAAGAAACCATATGAAATCTATTATGACAAGAAACCTAATGTAAGTTATTTTAAAATCTTCGAAAGTAGATGCTATGTACACAAGGATGATAGAAATGACAAGTTTGATCAGAAAAGTGAAGAAGGAACATTTCTTGGTTATTCTTCTAGAAGTAAAGCATTTAAATGTCTGATCAAATCATCTAACAAAATAGTAGAAAGTGCAAATGTGAAAATTGATGAATTTGCAGAAAGAAATGATGAAGGAAACTCCAAAGAAGCAGAAGATTATAATGAATTTGTCTATGTTCAACCGACAAGTCCTACCAAGAAAACTGCACAAGGAAATGAAGAGAATGTCCAGTTACCGAGTGATGAAGAAGATCATACAGAGCCTATCGATCCTGTATTAGCCAAGTATGTTAGAAGACATCATGCATGAAGTCAGATTATAGGAGATAAGGATGATCCAGTGATGACAAGGAATAAACTGAGACAAAACACATGTCTAATATCTGAATTTGAACTGAGGAAAGTGAAAGAGGCATTTAACAGTGAAGATTGGATAAATGCTATGACAGAAGAGATTGATCAAATCAAGAAGAATGACACATGGAAACTGGTCCCAAGACCAAAGGACAAAAATGTAATCGGTACAAAGTGGATTTTCAGAAACAAGCTGAATGAAAAAGGTGAGGTCATTCGAAATAAAGCAAGACTAGTTTTCAAAGGTTATGCCCAAGAAGAAGGAATTGATTATGGTGAGACTTTTGCACCTATGGCAAGACTTGAAGGAGTAAGAACATTGTTGGCATATGTTGCTTACAAGAATTTCAAGGTATATCAAATGGATGTCAAATCTGCATTTCTGAATGGTATATTAGAAGAAGATGTTTTTATTGAACAACCTGAAGGATTTGTTGAAGACAAGAATAAGGATCAGGTATGTAAATTGAACAAAGCTTTATATGGTTTGAAACAAGCACCTAGAGCATGGTATGAAAGATTGCACTCTTATTTAATCAAGTTTGGTTTTATAAGAACAAGTGAAAACAACAATATGTACATGAAGAATGATGAAAATGGAATACTGATCTCAGCCATATTTGTTGATGATATTATCTTTTGTGGAAATGACTCTCTATGTAAGAACTTTGGAAATGAAATGAGCAAAGAATTTGAGATGTCATTAATCGGTGAGATAAATTATTTTATAGGTTTACAGATACTGCAAATGAAAGATGACATTTTCATTACTCAATCCAAGTACATAAAGGAAATCTTGAAGAAATTTGGAATGGAGAATTCAAAACCAGTAAGTACTCCTATGACTACCAATTGTAAACTATCAAAGAATGATGAATCTACATCTGTTGATGAGACACTTTACCGATCCATGATTGGAAAGTTGCAATATGTTGTTCACAGCAGCCCAGACATAGCACATGCAGTAGGTATAGTTGCAAGATTCTCTACAGATCCTAAGGAAACACACATGACAACAATCAAGAGAATTTTCAGATACTTGAAAGGCACTGAAGATTATGGTGTAGTATATAAGAAAAGAAATGATTTTGATTTAAAAGTTTATACTGATGCTGATTGGGCAGGCAACATTGATGATAGGAAAAGCACGAGTGGAAGAGCTTTCTTTTTAGGAGAAAGACTAGTGAGTTGGCTTAGCAATAAACAAGGATGTGTTTCACAGTCAACATCAGAAGCTGAATACGTTGCTGCAGCATTGAATTGTACCAACATAGCATGGATCAAACAACTGTTGGAAGGTATAAATGAGAAAGTTACCGAGCCAGTAACTATATTCTGTGACAATACTAGTGCCATTAACATTTCAAAGAATCCAGTTATGCACTCTAAGACAAAGCACATCTCTATCAAATATCATTATCTTAGAGAAGAAGCTCAAGAGAAGAAAGTGGTGTTGGAGTATGTTAGCACAAAGGAACAAATAGCAGATATCTTCACCAAGCCACTGCCAAGGGACACTTTTGAGTATCTCAGAAGTAAGTTAGGGGTCCTACCCCTATCTTCTACTCACTGACCGAGTTCAGTGAAAGCATCAATTCGATGATTCTACAGAATATCTTTTAAGAGTTGATGCTGATTTACGCACTTTAGGATGTTTTCTAAAGGTGTGCAAGAAACAATACAGGGAATAGGAATTGAAGACAAAATGCTCTGACCGAGACTAAGTTTACACATAACAGCAGGAAATCACTTCATACAGGAAGAAATTATGTTTTAGTTCTTTACTTTTTAGCATTGTTATCAAAGGGGGAGAAGACTGGAGAAAAGGAGTGGATACTAATGTATGGGGGAGAAGACTGATGACAGGGGGAGAGCATTTCAGCATTTCATAATCTCACGAATCAATTAGGTCAAATCAATTGGTTTTGCCATCAATGCCAAAGGGGGAGATTGTTGGCATTATAACAGACAAGGAGAGATTGTTGGCATTTCAATAAGGATATTGAGTTTATTGTTGATGATTATGGATATAACTGATTAAGGATGTTTAATGTCTTAATATTATTATTTTTTCATTGATGTCAAGAAATTGATTTTCTAATTCAGTATGATGTTGCCATATCTTAAAAAGTATGATTTGATGAGTATAAAGATGTCGGTAAAAGACATAGAAAGAATGTGATGAATAAGGGGAGGAATAAGTTATTCAATGGGAAACTATTACCGAGTTAGATAATGATGAGATCATGATGTTTAGATTGTTTTGATATCATACATATGTTATTGATTGTAAGGTTAATACTATACTATGTTACCGAGCAAAGAACCTAGTCGGTAAACCCTAAAGAACCTAGTCGGTAAACCCTAATATTATCACTATCGGTTAATGAAGGCAGAATGTCTACCGAGTGAAGTTTAGTATTTACCGAGTTGCAATCGAGTAATAATAGAATGCATTGAATGAATAAAAGCATTATTTAATGAAGGAAGCTGATGAGCTGGCTATGATTAAATGATTTGTATGTCGTGAATGAAGTTTGTTGAAGAATCTATGGTAAAGGAAAATTGGTAGGAAGATCTACAGCTCAAATTGAACCGCAATACCCTAGCACAAGTTCCAAGAAATGTATGCAAGTTCCAAGGTGGGGTAAAATGTTTTCAGATCGAAGGATACATTGAACCTGGTCAAAGTTTGAAGATTTGATGGCTATGATTGATCATGGGAAATGTGATCAAGGAGATTAAGCGATTGGAAAATTGTTTATAAATAAGGAACCGTTGATAAACAATGCATGCGGGCAAGTGTATGCACAGGGATGCTACATAGTGATTACCGAGCACTGAAGCTTGAAGACCCGTTTGAATAACAGAGTATAGAGACCAGCAAATGGACAAGATAAGTCCTATTGTATTGAGCAAATAAGAATCTGCTTTAGCATTTTTAGATGTGAAGTTGCAGATAGATTTTTATTACTGTTATTTTGTGAAGTGACAAAAAATCTCTTAACCGAGTGGACTTAACAGTCTTATTTGTAAAACCCTCTAGCAAGGTGAAATTTTGATTAAGTGTTTGAAATCCTTTAACAAGGTCACTTCTAACAAGGTGAAGATCCTTACAGATCTAAGAGAAATCCCTTAACTGGGTCACATCTAGCAATGTGTTTGTAATCTTTAATAGGATTTTCCATTAACCGAGCATACTCTAGAAGAGTATATTTCTTAGTGGGTCCAAAATCCCACAGTGGTTTTTCCCTATTTGGGTTTCCACTTTAAATCTAGTGTTATGAGTGTTATGATGTTTATATGCTTTTGAGTTTGCATGTTTAGCAATTTTGGTTATATTACTGAAGTATATGTTACCGAGGTTGAATCTGTTGTTTTTATGGAAGATTAAGTTTGTATGATTCACCCCCCCCTCTCATCTTATTAGCTTGGAATTGGTACTTAAATTTAAGTATCAGAACTATCACTACCAAGGGGTCCTCTAGGGACACAAGAGAGGGAACACATGCCATCGCATCAGCATGTCGATTATCTTTTCGAGGAACAAGCTCCATGGTATAAGAATCAAATTTTTGCAATAAGGATATAGCTGGATCTCTATATTGTGATAATTTGTCTTGTTTATCTTGATAAACTCCTGTCGCTTGTCTTATGATTAGTTGATAATCTCCATAAATATGTAGATGTTTCACATTCAATGCCAAGGCTGCTTTAATTCCAGCTACAAGAGCCTCATATTCAACAATGTTGTTGGTACATAAGAAATTGAGAAAATATGATAAAGGAATATGCCTCTTTCTAGGAGAGATTAAGGCAACCCCTGCCCCCGATCCCGTACGACACTTAGATCCATCAAAGTAACATTCCCAAGTCTCATCAACCTTAGTGAAAAAAAAGTATTCATCGAGAAAGGACTCTAGATTAGGTAGGGAGAAGGGTTAAGGAGAATCAACTAAGTGTTCATTCAATGCTTGACCCTTTATTGCCTTTTGTGAGACAAACTTAAGGTCAAACTCGGTCAACATCATAACCCACTTAGCCAAGCGTCTGGAAAGGTCAGTTTTGGAAAAAAAGATGTTTAAGAAGATAAAATTTAATGATAACATGGACCTCATCATTCAAGAGATAATGCCTCAACTTTTGGGTTGAAAAGACTAAAGCAAAGCATTGTATTTCTATTGCAAAATATCAAAGTTCGTAACCATGTAGAGTGTGGCTTATGTAATAAACCGGGCATTCTCTACCATCCTTATCACATTGTGCCAATAAGGTTACAAGATCTTGAGGGGAAGCAATGGTGTACAGAAGGAAAGGCTTAGTAGGATCAACAGGTTGAAGAATAGGAGGATGATGAATACTAAGAGGGGGGTGAATTAGTATATCCAATAAGTTTACCAAACACTTAAGCAATTTTACTGCAAACCAATATAACCCTTTAAACAGTAAACCGGTTAATGCATACATAATAACACAATCACCATAACACAAGATATTTTGACATGGACACCCAAATGGGAAAAACCATGGTGATTAAAACTCACAAGTCTACTATCTGTAAAATAGCAACTAGACCAGTTAAGGTCAGACCAGTTAAGGTCAGACCAGTTAAGGCCTTACAATGTTCTTCATCAAAAGAGATCTTGTTAGGAATCCAGATCTCTGTTAGAAGATAAGTCCTGTTAAAGACTACCTTGTTAAAGGATTTTAGATCTACAACTGTGAACCACCTTGTTAGAGGATTTAGAACAAGCTTAACTAAGCCTACCCGGTTAAAAGTTTCTAACTTGTCGAAGAGATTAGTAATAAACAAGTAAGTGATCTACAAAGGAGCACAAAATACTTAGTTAGATCCTTGATAGCTCTCTATTAATGCATTACAGCATTACTTCAGTCTTCTTTCCTTTGCAAGTTCAATCTCTGTCGCAAGATACCTTCTTGAAAAAACCTAATCTTCTTACGCAACACTTCTCACACACATCCAAAACCCTAGACATGATATCCTCATATAGGAATCTGATTTCATGTCAGTCCAATGAGATTAGACTAAAATTTCCTAGGTACAATGTATCTAGACACAATTTGTAACACAACACAGAATCACCGCATCGGTGTCGGTGGATGATAACTCATCACACTTTACAAGTTTGTCGGTTAATAAAACACAGTATACTGATTACCAGTTTACAAACAAAGACTGGTAAACTAGAACATAGTGTTCCGATCCTAAAAAGATTAGCTGTCGCTTGGGATCCTCATACCGCTTTGATCGGTAAACTCCTTCTACAAACATCGATAGTCTTCAACAAACAAAGACTATGCATACAATGGCATACAATACCAGTTTGAGCAATACATCACATAGAATCGGTTGAGAATAACTCATACAACAAATAAGTGTGTGTCCATCAATGACAATCATAACTAAACATCATCAAAATACCAACAATCTCCCCCTTTGGCATTGATGGCAACACTTAGGAAAATTTGATATCTAAGTGCTTACAAAACAAAAATGATGCCATAATCAAATTACTCCCCCTAAGCATATACACTACTCCCTTTGCCAAAATTAAAAGCATGTACGACTTCCATACCACTCCCCATAAAATTTTCAATTCAATATCACTCCCCCTTTGCCAACAATGACAAAGTAATGCAAACATGCCAAAATCATATTGCATAACATGAAAACAGAGTATATGTTTATAACAATAATGAGTAAAACTTTCACTCTGAGTTTTCATTTGGAATGCTAACTCCTCCATGGCATCGATAGTGCTCAATTCCTGACTGACAATGATGGCGTCCATGTTCAGAAAGCATGTCTGAAGAATCTACAACCTGGGTAACAAAAGCAACTGAAGTTTCTATAGATCTTGAGATCACTTGCAGATCTCTAAATCAATCCTGTCAATCTGTTGCCGGTGAGTTTGTACAATCAACCCATACACTGTGAAGGAATCATATGGTATTTTGAAGCTGTCTATATACTTCTTTAATTCTAATCGGAGTTGACCCTTCTTCTTCAGAGCATCATCACAGAATACAAATTTTGCTCAAAAGTTTCTGTACTTCAGCCATTGCCAGACTAATATCATCTCTTTGATGGATCAGCTTGGCTCTGTCTTCATTGAATCGCTTCACCAATGCAACTTTTAGTGCCTTTGCATGCTTTTTCTCTGCAATAGCATGGGCAACATCTTCCAATGATTGTACTTGATCACCCACTACTGTGTGTAGAAGTTTCAACTGGGCCAGTGAGGAATCGGTACCGGAAAGATCAATATCGAGGACTAAGGTTGAAAGAGTGTCAACAACAAGTTGAATAACATCTTTTTCTTTCTTCCTTCTTAGTTCCTCCAATCTTTCTTGAGCAAGTTGAATACTTCTCAGGAGCTCATTTTCATCTACCGATTTGGTGAGACAAGCAAGAGTCAATTCACTATGACTGGTGGGATCAACCTGTTTGGCTTGAACTTCATCTCCAGTTGCCTTGGGAGTTTGTCCACCTTCCTTTGCTTTGATGTCCTCTTGTCTCTTCTTCTCCTTCTCTTCTTTCTCCTTAGCCTCCTTGTCAACCTTCTCTTTTTCCTCTTTCTCCTTCTCTAGTTTCTCCTTCTCTTCCTTCTCCTTCTCCACTTTCTCCTTCTCTGCTTTCTCCTTCTCCACTTTCTCTTTCTCTACTTTTTCCTTCTCCACTTTCTCCTTCTCCATTTTCTCCTTCTCCATTCTCTTTCTCTACTTTATCCTTCTCCATTTTCTCCTTCTCTATTTTCTCTTTCTCTACTTTCTCCACTTTTGCTTTTTCAGCTTTCTCTTTCTCCACTTTTTCCTTTTCAATTGTCTCCTTATCAACTTTCTCCTTCTTAGCTACCTCTAGTTTAGTACCTTCAACATCTAATGCATCCACATCAATAGGTTCATTTTTCTTAGTTATTCTTTCTCCCTTACCATTGGAGTTTTCATCCGGTTTAGATTTTGATAGGTCAAGCTCTTTCTCAGCTTGTCGATTTGCTGCAGATACCTTCTCCATCTTGATAGCTACTTTAGCTTGCAGATGAGTGTCTTTTTCTACTTCAGAGATTTTACCTCCAAATAACTGAAGTCTTCTCTTTCTCATGAAAAAGATGCCTTTGTACCAATCAAGAAGCTCAAACAATTCAGAATTGGAAGCATCTGGAAAATATTGAGCAAAAATTTGCTCTCTAATTGTTTGCTCCTTTTCAATGACAATGCGCCATTTATTATCCAAAGAATTAGAAACAACAGGTTTAATATCAATCAGAGACCGATCATTATCAGATAAATACTTAATGAGTTCTTGCTCTACCTCCTACTTCTCAGTATCACTAAGATCATCAAAATAATCTTTTAGATCATCAAGAATTTTCCTTCTAATATTCTTCATAATCCTTTGAAAATGTATCATAGGCTTGTAAGAAGGAACATGTATATTTACTGATGTAGAGGTTGTAGGCACATTATCGATTGGCTTGGTCTTCTTACTTGATTGTCTCACCGTCTTTATTTCATCTTCTGATTCAGTGTCTACTGAATCCTATGCTTCGTTCTTGGTTCTCTTTTTCCTCTCAAATACCTTTGGTGGAATAGCCTCCGGTTTCTTCTTGGCTGGTGACCTCTTGGTCACTTTTGGACTGGCAGCAGATGTAACCGGTGTTGATGTCGATAGCACAACTTTCCTCTTCTTCTGCTTCGGTGCTACAGTAGGATTAACCCTCTCAGAGTAGGTATCGGTCCTCTTCTTCTTTGGATCAAGCGGTGAAGCAAGCAGGGTAGAGGCATACCCAGTGAGTATATCATTCACCACTTCATAGCCCATAGGCCCAACTTCATCTTCTCTTATCTCAACCACTTCTATTATGCAATGATCCACTTTGATCGTGAAACATATATCATCTTCATACTTCTTAACCAGGTCACCTGATATCCTTGTTCTCTAGTTCATCTTCAATCTGAACTCATTAAAATACTTGTTCAAGAATCTCCGAATAAGTAGATCCTACTGCTTGCAAAATCTCCTTGTTTTGTCTAGTAACCAGTAGCTCACTTTACCATTGAACATCACCAACTCCCAGGAAATACCCTTGAAAGTAGAAAAACAACCCGACAAGTAGTTGACTGAACTTGAACCTTAGTGTCTTGTCCTCTTTGATGGATTTCAAATTCTCCATGAGTTTTTTTTGCATACAAGTACACAAGTCCTATTCTGCATCATCCTTGATCATTTGATAAGCAACATGCACCGTAGCTGTAGGAACAGAGTTCATTCTACTAGCATAGAATACTCTATACCTGATCACCATGCATGCATACTTCACCAAGTCATCTCTTATGATGTTGATAGTCATTGCCCTCTTGTCACTCACAGAACCGGTGAGCTCTATCACTTTGGCTTTTGTGATCTTACGAAGAACAGGGACTTCTACAATATTGCAGAAACGAGTCACAGCATGGATTGCCTCCGATGTGATATCATGGGTTCGCTCAGGATACATCTTGTCACCATGAACCCTACTAAAAATAATTCTTATATGATCTTCTATGAATTCCTCGAGAAAATATATTGCATTGTGGAATTTCTTCTTTTCGATCACGTTGTATTCTAGTTTTATCTTCTTATCTTTTCCACAGAACAAACTCAACTAGGAGTGAATCACTAGAGAACCTAGGTCTTCTAGATTGCAATTGATATAACTAGAAACATCCCCTTCGATGATGACTCCGACAGGAATTTGAGATAGGGCATTGTATTTCACCTTCTTCCTTAGAGATTTGGATGAATCCTCAAGTGCGGAAGAACTAGAAGAGACTTTGGATGTAGAAGCCATTTCTAAATAATTCTGAATGATAAGAGTGATTCGATGAAAAATACCTTCACTTTGAACTAGGGTTCGCTGATGTCGAGAACAACACACTTCTCCAAGAGCTTGCTTTACCACTCTGACCTCCACTCTGGATAACTTGAAATGTCTGTCGGGTCTTGCACAAGATTTATTTCTCGATTTCTTTGAATGCAAGATTGATCGCTTTTGTTTCTCTGCTCAAGTTAGAAAAATTCTTCTTCAAAAATAGGTAAGTAAAAATGACTACAAAAATCACCGTTATACATGCTCCTACCTACCATAATAAATGCATCACCATTAAAGTACAAACCCTAATTTTACCTTTTACCACTTTATTTCTTATGTCAGTTGACAGGTAACTAATATCGATAAAATCACTTTACTGATATACTCTGGGGGTTCAAAACATTGTTACCGATATGTTCCCCCTTAAGCTTTTTGAAGCTCAATTTGCCGATTCAGGGGTCTCCACACTGGGTACGAAAACTGGTACACCTTGTGGCTTCTCTTCAGATTTCTTTTTCCAAATTCTATCCATATCAGCCTGAACGGTTTCAACATCGACCTTTCCTTTACCTTCTGGGTTGACTGGGTTGTCTTCTGATGGGTTTTGTCTCAATCTACATGCTCTGGCAAGATGTCTCAGTTTACTACAATGATAGCATACTATACAAGGTGCTCTCCATGGTCCGGTGTTCACATTTCCATTCTTTCTCCTACATGTTGCAGCAGTGTGACCACTACCGTGATAGATCACACAAGTTTCTCTCCAACTGTTTGTCGCTCCATAACCATTTGACCTGTGGTCATAGGTTCTATATCGGTTTGGGTTTTGGTTCATAAGAGGTTCTTGGACAACTCCTCTTGTTCTTGGTGCATAACCCCTAGAGTTGTTCATAGCCAATCTGCACTCAAAGGATCTATGCCCAAACTTGTTGCATGCATAACAATGACCATTAAATCTACCAGTTCTAGCCTTATGGTCATACACATTGTTTTGCATGTAAGGGAAATTATTATAAGCCTTGCTCCTACATACATTGGCAGTATGTCCTTCCTTATGACAGTTAAAGCATACGGGTTTAAACTTTGACTTACTTTTTCTTTTGCTGCTATTCTTAGGTACCGACTTCTCTTTTGGTGCATCAATCTTGGTTCCAGATGATTCATCTTCCTCACATGTAGAGAAACCAAGTACAGTGGTATCCTTTGATGGCTTCATTGATTCCTTTTTTTGGTCCAACTTTGCAGCACTCCAGTTAAACTTTGCAAGTATCTCCTTTGTCTCAGCAAGTTCTTTGGAAAGAGCTTCATTGGTATTCATTAGGGTTTCATTCTAAGAAATGGCTGCATTGAGTTCTGCTTGCATTTATTCTTTCTCTTCCTTACCCTCTTGCAGATAAGCGGTAATGGTACCAATTTCTTGTTTCAACTTAAAGATCTCATACTCCTTGTCCTTCACTAGATCCTCAACTTTTCTTCAGTTTTTTAGTTCCTGACTCATCCTAAGGGTTAGTCCTTCCAACTCCCTCCTCAAATTAGTTTTGGACTCATTCAGTTTCTCCACTTCTTTGACTAGGGCATCCATGTCTGCTTCATCAAAATAGATGTTTTCAGTAATCTCCAACATTTGCTCAGCAGGTTCTCTTCTTTTGGCTAAAGAGGCTTTATACTTGACCTTAAGTTCATCATAGGCTTTCTCAAATTCAGCCAGATGGTGAGTGAGTTCCCTCATGTTGTATCCCCCCATATCTCCCTTCAAGTGGTTAGACTTAAAGAAAGGTTGGCTCTGATACTAATTGATGAATACTAAGAGGGGGGATGAATTAGTATACCCAATAAGTTTACCAAACACTTAAGAAATTTTAGTGCAGACTGGTATAACCCTTTAAACAGTAAACTGGTTAATACACAGAAAAGCCAAACAATAAATAAAGCATTCACCCACAATATTACAATCACCATAACATGAGATATTTTTACGTGGAAACCCAAATGGGAAAAACCATGGTGAGTAAAACTCACAAGTCTACTATCTGCAGAATAGCAACTAGACCGGTTAAGGCCTTACAACATTCTTCACCAGAATAGATCTTGTTAGGAATCCAGATCTTTGTTAGGAGATAAGTCCTGTTAAAGACTACCTTGTTAAAGGATTTCATATCCACAATTGTGAACCACCTTGGTAGAGGATTTAGAACAGGCTTAACTGAGCCTACCCGGTTAAGGGTTTCTGACTTGTCAAAGAGAATAGTAATGAACAATTAAGTGATCTACAAAGGAGCACAAAATGCTTAGTTAGATCCTTGATAGCTCTCTATTAATGCATTGCAGCATTACTTCAGTCTTCTATCCTTTGCACGTTCAATCTCTGTTGCAAGATACCTTCTTGCAAAAACCTAATCTTCTTACGCAACACTTATCACACATACATCCAAAACCCTAGACATGATGTCCTCATATAGGAATCTAATTTCATGTCGGTCCAATGAGATTAGACTAAAATTTCCTAGGTACAATGCATCTAGACACAATTTGTAACACGGCACAGAATCACCGCATCGGTGTTGGTGGATGATAACTCATCACACTTTACAAGTTTGTCGATTAACAAAACATAGTATACCGATTACCAATTTACAAACAAAGACGGGTAAAATGGAACATAGTGTTCCGATCCTAAAAAGATTGGTTGTCGCTGGGGGTCCTCTTACCGCTTGAAGTCCTCATACCACTTTGACTAGTAAGCTCCTTCTGCAAACACTGGTAGTCTTCAACAAACAAAGACTATGCATACAATGGCATACAATACCAGTTTGAGCAATACATCACATAGTACTGGTTGAGAATAACTCATACAACAAATAAGTGTGTGTCCATCAATGACAATCACAACTAAACATCATCAAAATACCAACAGAGGATTGGCCAAATAGGTTTTTAGGTCTTGAAATGCTTCACAACAATCCTCATTCCAATGGAAAATGATATTCTTTTTAAGCAATTGTGTGAAGGGAAAGGTACGATTCGCAATTTAAGAAACGAACCTACAAATAGCTTGGATCTTTCCTTGCAATTTTTTTAGATGGGAGACATTCTTAGGAGGTGGCATGTTAATAATAGCATCTATCTTCTTTGTATCCACCTCAACGCCATGATGTGAAACTATAAATCCTAATAGTTTGCCACTATCCAGACCAAAAACACATTTTTCGGGGATTCAACTGCATGTTATACTTACAAATTCTCTCAAAGATTTGATGAAGGATCTTAACATGATCTATACGAAGAATGAATTTGGCTAAGATGTCATTAATGTAATCTTATAAGGTTTTATGCATATAGTCATGGAAGATGAGAGTCATAGCACGCTGATAGGTTGCGCCTACATTTTTCAATCCAAAAGGCATCAGAATCCAACAAAACGTACCCCAAGGGGTGGTAAAAGAAATTTTATATTGATCTTGAGGATTAATGAAGATTTGATTATATCCTGAGAAACCGTCCATAAAGGATAATAAAGCATGCCCTGCTACCAAACCCACTATCATATCGATATTCGGGAGAGGAAAGTCATCCTTTAAAGAGGCCTTGTTTAAATCATGAAAATCCATACACATCCTAATCTTATTTTCAGCCTTAGCCACAACCACAATGTTTGAAATCCATGGGGAATAATCAATAGGATGAATGAATCCAACATCCAACAGTTTTTCAATCTCAGCTTTAACAAGTAATGTCACTTTAGGGTGAATGTTTCAAATCTTTTGTGGTGCAGGAGTGCCTCATCAAACCCTTCAAGATGACAAGACAGACTCTGATAAGAGAGGATAAGGCATTAACAATATGTTTAGGATGTTTTATATAGGTTTTCAATCATGCATTATATGTTTGTAATAATGAACCCCATCTTGTGAGCCAAACTCCTATTTTGGCATTTCTATGAGCCAATAAGGACTTTTGGACAATAGGGGATCAAATGTGTTGGTTTTAAGTGTTTTAATATGTTTTAGGAGGGGCTGAACTTGACCCAAGGCATTAGGAGGTGAAAGATGACATTTTGATAACTTTTGCAAAAGTTGTCAAAAGTTGTCATGAGCAACTTTTATGCACTTTTTGCATTTTGTAATTTGAAACTCCTCCAATGGCTCCAATCTCTTGATTTTCAGTTGAGAGCAATTGAGGAATGGTTTATACACCTTGTGGATCCAATTTCCAAGTGGTGATTGTACGTAGAAGAGTTTTGATGCAAACAAACTAATAGAATTCTAAGTTTTTCCCGCAATTCTGGAGTTTTGGTCCATGGTACGGTTCTGTACGGATTGGGGTCCATTCCCAATGATTTTAGTTGGTTGGAGAGGAGAGTTAAATCTGTTTTGGTTTTTATTTGAAGTCTTTATTGTGTGTGTTTCTCCTGATATTCAAGTTTTGTTGTAGGTACCCGGAAAACCAGGGTTTACCTTGGGTTTTTCCTCCTTCATGGTCATATCTTGCACTTTACCAATCTAAGGCTCATGGGATTTGGTGAAAGGAAAGTATGGTCAATTTATTTTATATTTCCAAGAGTGTTTTGCAGGAGGAGCAAGGGAGAGAAGTGTTTGGAGCGATCCTAGGTAGACATCTCTATGTGGTTACCTAGACCTTGAACAAACAAAAGTACCGTGTGTGCAAATGGCGATGCTTCCAGGTGTGTAACCCTGGAACCCCTATTGATTTATGTTTCCCAACATGCCCATGGAATTTTAATTGACCGGTTCATTCATCTGAGCATAGTTTCTTTACAAAAGAGGCCTAATTAGCCCTTTTAGGACAGTCAACTTCCTACCAGCAAAGACCTTTCTTTTCTAGACCTTCACCCTTCCTTTTGGGGACTTGTATAACTTCCAAAAGGGTGTTTTAATCCATAATTTTTTTGCCAAGGTGTTTGGGAAAATTCAAACTTAAGGTCCCTTTACCCGCTAAATAGGGTTACAAGCAACTAGGCCTAATTGGGCGAGTTTCTTAAGGAATGAGCATGTATTCTTACAACCGGTGCTTTGTCTGGCCTTAGGGAGTCTTGTATGACCCAAAACTAGTGTGCAAATTATTTGTAACCCTTGGAGGTATCATGGAGTGTGTTGTAGCAAGATACCCCTGATTGAGTAGGCAAGAGTCTTGGAGATGGTGAGAAGATTGTACAAAAGTTGTAGAGCCTTGCCTTGATAGGATCCCATTCATGTGCTAGGGGGTCAATGTCATACATTTTGAGGTGTTTGGTAGGTAACAAGGAGGGCTTTGCATCAATTAGTATCAGAGCCAAGTTACGGCTTTGGTAAGGAGATAGAAAATCGAGAGATGTCAGAGGGACAAGAAGAAGAGGTCCCTAGAGGACCAATCACCAACATGGAATTGGCAAAGATTGTGAGAGAGCAGGCCACTGCTTGCAAGGCAATGCAGAGGGAGCTAGAGAGGTTGAGAGGCAGAGTAGATGGGAAGGAAGATGGAGGCACTGGTAGCTGTGATGAAGGGGATGAGGATGAGATCCATATGCCGAAGGAAGAGGCGATTCCTCCTGACTAGAGGAACTTCCTTAATGCCGTCAAATCCATGGAGAGGAGAACCATGGAGCAGAAGATTGATTTGCCAACTTTCACTAGGAAGATGGAACTAGATGTTGGGATGGATTGGATAGACTCCCTATCTAGTTTCTTTGAGTGTGATGACATTCCAAGACACCGGAAGGTGAAGATTGATAAGTCCAAGTTGAAGGAAGCAGCCCTAACTGGGTGGAACTTTGTCCAAGAGGAAAGAGAGAAGGACAATAATCCCAAGATTATTTCTTGGAAGAGGATGTTTGCCTTAATTAAAGAGGCCTATGTACCCAAAGACTATGAAATACAACTCCATAAGAGGACACAAAATCTCAAGCAGAAGGAGATGGATGTGAACTCATATACAAAGGAGTTCCAAAGGCTATGCATGAAGTCTAAAAAAAAAGAAGAAGAGAGTGAGAAATTTGCTCGATACCTAAATGGATTAAGGTAAAACATTCAAGAAGAATTGAACCTTCTTAGCCCGGATACTGTTGGTAGATGCCATCAACTTGCTATCAAGGTGGAAGATAAGATCGAAAGGAGACAAGAGAATAATAATAAAGGAAGAGGAAGACAATAGAGGAGTGGAAGAAATTTTTTCAGAAGCAAAGAAAATGGCTTTGGAAATCAAAGCGAAACCATTCAAGAAGGCACCAAAGGAGAGAGCAGTTCCAATAACAATGGAGAATACAATCAGAGAGGTAACTTCAGAGGAACAAGACCACCATTTAGAGGGAGATCTCAAGGTAGAGGTCCAAGCAGATGTTATAACTACAATCAAGAAGGACACATGACTAATAGATACCTGAAGAAACCTACTAGTTCCATAGGAGAAAGAGAAGTAACTTGATTTTAGAGGTTGACTACCAAAGTGTGGCAAGTGCAAACACATACCAAAGTGTCAATACCCCTAACAGTTATGGATACCCTAAAAGAGGTGAAGCCTTGATGATCAGAAGAGCAGTAACCACTATGAAGATGTCTAATAGAGAACCCCCACAGAGGAAGTCTCTATTCAAGACCACTTGCAAAGCAAGTGGAAAGGTCTGCAAGGTCCTAATAGATTTCGGTTCAACTGAGAACTTTGTGTCTCTAGAGATGGTGTAGAAACTGAAGCTAAGGATATTACCTCACCCTTGCCCCTACAAGGTCTCATGGATCACACAAGGACATCAAGTTGTTGTGGAAGAGCAGGCTTGGGTGGAATTTCAGACTGGAACCTATAGAGATAGGTTGATGTTTGACATTGCAAAGATGGATGCTTGCCATCTCCTATTTGGGAGACCATGGCAGTTTGATTTGAAAGAACAACATGATGGTGCTAGGAATACATATTTTATTACCAAGGATGGTAAGGTGATTGAGTTGCTACCTTTAATGGAGGGTGAGGAGGAGACCAAACAAAAGAAAGCCAAGGTGTTGATATTAGGAGGGAAGTAGTTCATGAAGAACATGGCAAATGAAGGCATGGTCTGTTATGCCCTTATCCCTATTCCAACAGTAACAAAGGTGGAGAGGTCTGAGGATAAGAAAGAGGACAGATTGAGGTTGATTGACCCTGCAGTGCAACAACTACTAGACAAATACAAGGGTGTCATCTCTGATGGCATGCCAAGGTCACTACCTCCCATGAGGGACATAAACCATTGTATAGACATTATACCTGGATCCACCTTGCCTAATAAACCAGTATACAAGCTCACATCAGATCAGAATGTTGAGATGGAAAAATAGGTTGGAGAATTGTTGGAATCCGGATTGATTGGAAAAAGTTTGAGCCCATGTGCAGTCCCTGCAGTCTTGGCACCCAAAAAGGAAGGCACTTGGAGGCTTTGCACCGATTCAAGAGCTATCAACAAGATTACTATCAGGTATAGGTTTCCCATGCCTAGGATTGAGGATTTGTTAGATTGTTTGGGGGGTGGTAGATATTTTACAAAAGTTGATTTAAAGAGTGGCTATCATTAGATTAGGATTAGGTCAGGAGATGAATGGAAGACTGCATTTAAAACAAATCAGGGGTTGTATGAGTGGAAAGTCATGCCCTTTGGCTTATCCAATGCACCTAGTACCTTTATGAGGTTAATGATTGAAGTCTTGAGGGATTTCATAGGGAAATTTGTTATAGTCTACCTAGATGACATTCTAGTTTTCAGTCAAACCAAAGGAGAACATCTAAAGCATGTAGACCTGGTCCTAAGGAGATTGTATGAAGAACAATTAATGATAAACTTGGAAAAGTGTTTCTTTATGCAGGAAGAGATCATTTACTTGGGATTTGTGATCTCATATGGTGAATTGAAAATGGATCAATAAAAGGTGAGTGCCATATTGTCTTGGCCTACACCTAGGACAATGAATGATGTTAGGAGTTTCCATAGCTTAGCTACCTTCTATAGGAATTTTATAAGAGGCTTTAGTCATATTTGTGCCCCTATGATTGATACAATAAAGGAAGGACAAAAGTGCAGGTTTAGTTGGATAGAAGAAGCAAATAACTCTTTTGAAACACTGAAAAGAAAAGTTGCAGAGCAACCGATCCTTGCCCTACATGACTTCAACAAGATCTTTCAAGTGGAATGTGATGCTAGTCATATGGCCATTGGAGTAGTGCTCAGTATAGAAGGAAGACATATTGCTTTCTTCAATGAGAAGTTGAATGAGGCAAGGAGGAGATATTCATCTTATGACCTAGAGATGTATGCTTTAGTCCAATCCTTGAAAAAATTGGGACACTACTTGCTACCAAAAGAATTCATAGTTTTCACAGACAATCAGGCCCTTAGCTTCATAAACAGTCAAGAAAAGTTGAATCATAGGCACATGAAATGGGTAGAGACCCTACAAGCTTTCACTTTCATTCTTAAGCACAAGAAAGGAGTCAAGAATAAGGTGGCAGATGCTTTGAGTAGAAGAGTCCTAATTGCAAATCAAAATCAGTTGGAGAGTGTTGGAATATACTATTTGAAAACCATATATGAGGATGATGAAGATTTTGGAGAGGCCTACAAGGTATGTACTTCATTTGATGAATGGTTTCATGTTGAGTATTCTGAATTTTTTATTCAAAATGGATTTTGGTTTAAGGGTGCACAACTATGCATACCCAAATGCTCTATGAGACTGAATGTCATTAAGGAAAAACATTGTGGAGAAATGGAAGGACATTTTAGTCTTGACAAGACATTAGATTTGTAAAAAGACACCATTTTTGGCCCAAACTATAGGCAAATGTTAGGAGATTTGTGGAGACATGTGTGATCTGCCAAAAGGCAAAAGGAAAGTCCACCAATGCAGGCTTATACCAGCCTTTACCCATACCTTCAACACCATGGGAAAGCATAAGTATGGATTTTGTTTTAGGATTTCCTAGGATAAGGAAAGGATATGATAGTGTTTTTGTAGTGGTGGATAGGTTCAATAAGATGGCACATTTCTTGCCATGCAAAACCACTTGTGATGCTTCTTACATAGCAGACTTGTTCTTTAAGGAGATTGTCCGCATACATGGTTTGCCTTTGACCATAGTCTCTGATAGGGATGTAAAATTTATTGGTCACTTTTGGAGGACCCTTTGGAAGAAGCTTGGTACAAATTTATCCTTCTCCTCAGCCTACCATCCCCAAACAGATGGTCAAACTGAAGTTGTAAACAAATCACTAGGGAATCTCTTAAGGTGGGATAGTATATTGTCTCAGGCATAATTCTCCTATAATGATACAGTGAATAGGAGTATTGGTAAATCACCTTTCTAGATTGTATATGGCATCCACCCAAGGGGTGTGCTGGATTTGAGAGAGATACCTCAAGGATAAGCCATTAGTGCAGATGGAGAAACCTTTGCTACTGCCATAAAAGAAATCCATGACCAAGTTAAGAATCATCTTCGACAATATGGAGAGAGATGTAAAGCTCATGCTGACAAAAAGAAGAGAGATGTTCACTTTGATGTGGGAGACTTGGTGTGGGTTCACTTGAAGAAGGAAAGACTTCCAAAAGGAAGGTACACAAAGCTGATGCAAAGAAAGATTGGACCCTACCAAATCTTGAAGAAATGTGGTACAAATGCCTATAAACTTCAACTACCATCTGATCTTGGTTTGTCACCTATTTTTTATGTTTGTGACTTAACTCTTTATAAGTGTAGTGTTGATACAAGTGAAGACACAATGGAGGATATAGCTGATGATGACATTCCCAAACATGGACCGCCAAAGTTGCATAAGGTTCTAGATACTAAGGTTGCCAAGCAAACCAGGAGTAAATTTTACATGGATTATTTGGTGGCTTGGAAAGGACAACCTGATACTAAAGCAGTTTGGATGACAGAGCAACATATCAAAGATCATGGTGCAGACATGGAGACTCTCATCTCAAGTGGACTTGAGATTTCTTTTTCTGGGGAGTATGGTGCAGGAGCACCTCATCAAACCCTCCAATATGACAAGTCAGACTCTGATAAGGGAGGATAAGGCATTAAAAATTTCTTTAGGATGTTTTATATAGGTTTTCAATCATGCATTATATGTTTGTAATAATGAACCCCATCTTGTGAGCCAAACTCCTATTTTGGCATTTCTATGAGCCAATTAGGACTTTTGGACAATAAGAGATCAAATGTGTTGGTTTTAAGTGCTTTAATATGTTTTAGCAGTGGTTGAACTTGACCCAAGGCATTAGGAGGTGAAAGATGACATTTTGATAACTTTTACAAAAGTTGTCAAAAGTTTTCATGAGCAACTTTTATGCACTCTTTGCATTTTGTGATTTGAAACTCCTCCAATGGCTCCAACCTCTTGATTTTTGGTTGAGAGATATTGATGAATGGTTTATACACCTCATGGATCCAATTTCCAATGGTTGATTGTACGGAGAAGAGTTTTGATGCAAACAAACTAATAAAATTCTGAGTTTTTCCCGCAATTCTGGAGTTTTGGTCCGTGGTACGGTTCTGTATGGATTGGGGTCCATTCCCAATGATTTGAATTGGTTGGAGAGGAGAGTTAAATCTTTTTTGGTTTTGATTTGAATTCTTGATTGTGTGTGTTTCTCCTGATATTCAAGTTTTGTTGTAGGTACCCGAAAAACCAGGGTTTACCTTGGGTTTTTCTTCCTTCATGGTCATATCTTGCACTTTACCAACCTAAGGCTCATGGGATTTGGTGAAAGGTAAGTATGGTCAATTTATTTTATATTTCCAAGAGTGTTTTGCATGAGGAGCAAGGGAGAGAAGTGTTTGGAGCGACCCTAGGTAGACATCTCTATGTGGCTACCTAGACCTTGAACAAACAAAAGTACCTTGTGTGCAAATGGCGATGCTTCCAGGCATGTAACCCTAGAATCCTTATTGATTTATTTTTCCCAGCATTCCCATGGGATTGTAATTGACCGGTTCATTCATCTGAGCATAGTTGCTTTACAAAAGAGGCCTAATTAGCCCTTTTAGGACAGTCAACTTGCTACCAGCAAAGACCTTTATTTTCTAGACCTTGACCCTTCCTTTTGGGGACTTGTATAGCTTCCAAAAGGGTGTTTTAATCCATAATTTTTTTTCCAAGGTTTTTGGGAAAATTTGAACTTAAGGTCCCTTTACCCCTTAAATAAGGCTACAAGCAACTAGGCCTAATTGGGTGAGTTTCTTAAGGAATGAGCATATATTCTTGCAACCGGTTCTTTGTCAAACCTTAGGAATTCTTGTATGACCCAAAACTGGTGTGCAAATTATTTGTAACCCTTGGAGGTATCATGGAGTGTCTTGTAGCAAGATACCCCTGATTGAGTAGGCAAGAGTCTTGGAGATGGTGAGAAGATTGTACAAAAGTTGTAGAGCCTTGCCTTGATAGGATCCCATTCATGTGCTAGGGGGTCAGTGTCATACATTTTGAGGTGTTTGGTAGGTAACAAGGAGGGCTTTGTGTCATTTTGCTTCATAGGTTTAGCATCAGGAATTAGGACAATGTTATGAGTGACAATCTTAGGATCTGCACCAGGCATGTCAGAATATATCCAAGCAAAGATCTCAGGGATTCCATGTAACAACTCGGCATACTATTTTTGCTCTTCTTTGTCAAGACATTTCCCTATCTTGATGATTTTATCTTCAATGCAAGGATCCATCTTGATATCAATGGTGTCATTTATTAGGAGATTGCTTTGTTGAGGAGCATCTTTTAATTGGGGAAATTATTTAACTATCTTATTGTTATTTATTTCTTTCCCAAAGTAAGCTTCCACATTTAGACAATAGGGAAAACTGCGGTTATTGTAATAATGAGGAAGGTTGTCATAAGCTCCCAAGATTTCAGCTAAGGAATTATCAGTAGAAAAAACATCCAAAGCAAAGACACAAGAAGAGTCACAGTCAATATATTCTAGATGTTTTAGCGAGAGAGAAGCAGAAATGACATTAACACTAATTGGTCTCTTAGAGGCTTTAGTACAATTGAAAGGATCATAACCAAGCCCAAATGTCATATCACAAAAGTTGTTTTCCAAGGGAACCTTAATCCCTTCTTCTTGAACACTACATCCATTTCCATTATATCCACACCTAGCTAGGATATAAAAACCAAGACCATAAAGGTTAGTCATTTTTGAAGAAGAAGGAATATTTTCATAAAGTGAAGAATCAAAATTCTCTAGACCAGAAACTAAGGGAGATGAAGTTTGAGAAGCCGCCACAAAGTTATTACTCAATGGCCCAGACAAAGTGGATTGCTTTTTAGGTTCTTCTTCTTCTTTCTTATTTTCGACCTTAGGTTCTCTAGGGGGAATTTTCTATTCCCCTACAAAAGTAGCACTAGTACATTCGGGGCTAATTTCCGATGGTCGATTGTCAGAATTGCAACTACTTTTCATCGAGCTGCCGACAAATGAAGCTGTCAAAAAATCATCGACGAACTTTTTGATGATGCCTTTGAACGTCAAAATTACGACGACACTGTGAACTCTGCCAACAACAGCCATCATCGCTCTTTCAGTCAAAAATGTCATCGGACATACAAAATCCTCATTGGATGTTTGTTTAGTTGGCGTCGAAATTTTGACGGCAACCAGAAACTTTGCACCGACGAGAATGTTGTTGGTCTAACAGTTTGGTCATTAGTCCAGTAATATGCATCGACGATCATCCGACAAGGAAGTGTCATTGGACATACAACATCCTTGTCAGATTTTTTTTAAGTTGGCGTCAGAATTGTGACAGGAGCCAGAAACTTTGCACTGATGGGAATGTTGTTGGTCCAACGATTTCATCAACGGTGCAAAGTTTAGTTTCTGTTGTAATTTCGACGGCTATTTTTTTTTAAAAAAAAATTGATTATTATCTAGACGTAAAGCACACCTCATTGATATGTACAGCAAATGGTATTCTATCCCCATCAGCTACCAATAGGGGGCATAGGTTTCAAGCTAATATGAGGCACACTAGTTTCAACCTAATATGAGGTGCACCATGGTTGAGATGGTCCAACTCCTAAGAGAACTATATGAACCACTGAGTACTAGTAAACCTATTAAAAATGATGCTGATAGAGAATTAGCTAACCCAAATACAAGAGTCTTTAAAGCCAATTTTATGGAAAAGGAAGGGACAACACCAATGGAAGAAGATCAACCCAATCAAGGAGATGAAATGACTTTATCTACTTTATCTAAGTTAGTTGTTCTTGTTCTTCTTTGTTCTTCTCATAAGTCTTGGGAGCTACCAAAACTTATCTACTATATATATACATGAAATGACTTTATCTAATATATATACACATATTTCTTATAAGTATATCCCAAATTGATAATCTCACATATTTCAACTTCATCAAATTGTATTATTCTGTAATCTATTTTCTTTAGTTCTTTAGTATAGATATTTATTATGTAAATTCAACACTAAAGTTAAAAGTGTCATCCTATGTCAATACATGACATATACCTATTGAATGACATGTATATATCTCATACTATGTAGTCACTCATTATTATATATTCAACATATATTCAAAGACGATAATCATGCATTCCAGACTACATGAATATCCTCTTTAATAAAATAAATCACATGTACAAGGTTATTGGGTTGATAGAGTCCAATAGAAAAGTACAATAGGTAAAGATAGTACTAAAAATAATGTTACTAGCATCTTAAAAGAAAACATAAATTCACTATGACCACCCACAAACACTTGATATAAAATAGTTCCAACCTTTCTTTTGTTTAAGTAACTAGGTTATTTGAATTTAAATTTTGGTATAAAAAAATAAAATTTTAAAGGTCATCTCTCCCCCTATATAGTTCAACATGTCCACATGTTTACTCCTAAAAATTTTCAACTCATTTAGATATCTTATTTTCTAGTTATGAAATTGATCTTGGGATCTATGGGTTATGGGCCCATAATATACGTAAAATTGACACATATAAGAAATCATGATCCCAAATTGAAAGACATAGCAAACATAGTAAAGCCATTTTCTCAAAATAGACACAAAACCAATATTAATGAATTGACATGATACTAAGAGAAATTTGTAGTATAACAGGGTGCTAGCTAACACTACTGAAGTTATGCTCAAGTTTGTTTGAGATCTCATCATGGTAGAAACAAAGGGAATCAAAAAAATATTTTTTGTTGTAATTTCTTATGTCTTTTATATTATGTGTGATCAATAAAATTAAAATGTTTAATAGTAGTATCTATAATAAGCTTATCTTATCTTTTACCTTGATATCCTTTTCCTTTATAAAAGGGAGTAAACTTATTTTGTTCATTTTGATATGATGAGGATAGGATAATCTTTTGTTAAGAAATTGTACAAATCTTCTTTTTTTTTTGTTTAGTAAGATTAAAAAAAAGTTATCCAAATATAAATCTAAAAATATTAAAATGGCAAGAGCTTCAAGAAAGATTAATTGATGACTTGGTAACAATGTTTCAATTAGTTCATAAGATAATAGAATCGACACATTCTTAAAGTGGTTCCCATATGTGAAACCATATATATTCATGAATGATAGAATTTCCTCAAGCTAGGTGATAAAAATACTTTTTAAAATCTTTTATCCAATTATATAATCTCTTATATGTACCAAGTTGAAAATCTAAATTAACATTTCATTACACCTTTACCACATTCTAGTGGTTTTGGATATAATATAATATATAAAATGAAATATTGTAAAGGCTGAATAGTCATCCCGAATTGATTTTAAGGAAACAGTTTTGAAGAAAACCATCCTTTCAAATATGGTGTGAATACTCTTCAAAAAATAAACAATAAAAATAAACTAGATATTTCTCTTTCATTTCTATAGTCTTCTAACTTTATATTTATTTCTTTTCATTTGGTGTCATTACTTCATGCAAAAGGTGGAAAAAATGTCTTTTCAAGCGAAAGCAATAGGAATGCTTCGACAATTTAGTAATTTAAAGAGAAAATACTAGATACAAACCCCACCGTCTAGTCAAATATCTATTAAGAAAAGGGTAATCTAGAAGGACAAAACTTCTCTGCTCAAAATGGAAGCATTTCAGGCAAGGTAATTTCTTCATTCATGAAAGAGGAGCAGTTATGAGACCTCAATCCATGGTAAAAGCCCTTGCTAGAATCTTCAAGGATGTTGATGAAAGAGAGATCAATATTTCTAAGGATTGAATGTCAAAGAAATTATAAGGCTACAAAGAGAAAAAAAAATTGGACAATATTTACAATTATAATAGTTGCTGAAATAGAAGACATGAAGGCCTACATATTATTTTGGTTGCCACAATCATAAGGGAGGTGTTTTTCGGCGAGTGCCTCTTCACTAGAGATAGGATGATTAAATTTTCATCCTGTGACCCATCTAATGGCATACTTAGGATGAGTTTCGATAACATAAACCAATATTATAAATCAATGTTAGCTAAGAAGATCAAGTGTTATCATCAACACTTATATACGTTGCTACTCCATGACTATCCTCATACACAAAGAGTGAATATAATTTTAATTTTAAGGTTCTACAACACTTATATAAGGTGCAAATCAGTCATAAATTGAATCCTATAGAAATAATTTGTTGATTGCAAAATCACCCGCAATCTGAATGTGGTTGCCCAAAATTTTGTCTAGCAAGTGTAATTATGCCTTCAATGTTTAGCACAAGGAAGGCAAATGAAGTTATAATATATTATGTGATAGATCACTGATCAAATATGCATCAATGACCTCAAATTGTCCTACCATTTATTGGACTTTAATGGGGAGATGCAACATTTGGAATTTGTTTTCCTTTCTCCCTTGCATACCGTCAAGTATTTGTACACCAATATTATTGGCAGCATCAAAAATTATATGAGAACGTTGTATATATTCTTAGAGTTAACTTCTAAGCCAACATTGGTCTTCACCCATGGAGATGACAACTTTGCTGAATAATACAACCCACTTCTTTAGGAGCTAATTGTATTTAAAAGCGAAAAGAATCAGAGATGAGCTCACCATGTTGAGGATGACAAAATATCCAGAGCGTCCAACTAATCATTATAAATATATTAACAAGGGCCAATAAAATTTGATAGAACTTTTAATTGAAACCAATTCTTTTGGTTTCATGTTGAAATAGCTTTGGAAATGTTGCATTACTATGAAATACAGGATTGCATCCTTGTTTTCTCTAGTTTGTAACTTTTTAACCAACATGAAACACATGATCGAGCATTACCCAAAAAGGGCTTGATCTGATGGAAAAATTCTCAACCCTTAGAGATGAGACATGAGTTTCTTAAGTGAAGTTACCCATAAACTATGTACAATTGTTTGAATTCTTTTAGCATAAACCCCAATGAATCTACACCTATAGTCCAAAGTAATCTAGCAAGGCATGCTATCTAAAATCCAAAATTATGAGTATTGGATTCAAGAGTATAGCACAAAAATTCGTTTATAGAAATCTATTATACATAATATATCAAAACAGTTTGTAACCATATCTATTTAAGAATAGTTCAACATATAAACTCTTATCTTTCTTTTTTATAGTAAGCATTATCAGCTATAATGAATATATAATACTGTAAAGAAGTCTTTATTGTTCATTATATAAATGGGGATATGTATAATATGATATCGTTAAATATATTTAATTGTAATAGATAAGATTTGAAAAATATGTTTTATGTTTATATGTATTTATTCAAAAAATTGATCTTTTGTACCATTGAAATATAAGGATATATACCACTTTATTACTATTCAAAATTACTCACTGAGAATTAAAACAAAATAAATCTAGCATATGGAACAAAATTTTCTTAAGGTTTGACAATGGATGTATCCCTCAAATCAAGCACAAAATTAACTATATAGATCAATATCTTACTTGAAATCACATATAGAAAGCTTATCGATTGACTATGAACATGTTACCTTAGGATGAGCTTAGATATGAATTTGGAGCTATCAAAGCAATGTTAACTTTTGGGTGGAATCTTAAACATAGATATGAAAACACATATAGGATTTTCAAGAAGTTTAAAGTCACTGATCAAAGAGAGTAAAATTAGTATATAAAAAAAAATTATAAGTTAGGTCTTGTAGAATAATTCTAAAGAATCAAAGGTTACCAAAAATATGTACTCTAGATATACATATTTTTAGGATTGATTAATAAAAAAAATTCAAACATAAAGAAAATTTCAAAGGTAGGAAGGCTTGATACTTAGGCTCTGACTTTATCTACTTTATCTAAGTTAGTTGTTCTTGTTCTTCTTTGTTCTTTTCATAAGAATACTTCTCTCTAAATTCCTCTAGCACTTTATTACTGCTACAGCCTACAAAACAACTTGTCTAACCTCCTAGACCAAGCTCCAATTCACAAAATAAATGAAGGTGAAAACATGGGATGGTTTTGCAAAACATTTTCCAAGCCCAATTTCACATCTCACAAATGCAAAAGGTATGCATTTTGATTTCATAGTATAGAATGGTTTCTCAACTTGTCTATTATGTTTGTCACTTGAGGATAGGCCAATGGGGAGATTGTTAAATTTATTTGTTGAAGGGTTTGGGGGAACTCTATGAATCGCTTAACACTTTCTTATCAATAATGAGATTTGTGGTATTTTTGATTTATTGAGAGGTAGAAATCTTTATAGCTTCTCTCACTAAAACTTCCAAAACACATTTGTTTTTGCTAATTCACATGGTTTGATGGTGCAGGAGCACCCTAGGGACCTAGGTTTGGCCAAAACGGTCAAAATTTGAGATTTTAGTTTTTCTTGTCTTATTTCATGTAAATAAGGCCATTTTAGGCCATTATGATGTATTTGGACCTAATTGGGAAAGTTTGAGGTCCATTGGGCAAAAATTATAAAAATTGTAAAAAGTTATCATTATTGTCATGACAACTTTTTAAAATTTGGTTGGGAGGTTGGTTTTTGGCGGTTTGAGATTGTAACCCACTTGGATGGGCATAAATAGGCCTTTTTCACACCACCCAAGTTTGTCTTTTTGAATATTGAAAGTTTTACTAAATGAAGTTGGATATTTTTGTTCATACAAAAACGTTTCAGTCTGATTCTCATTATTTTTAATTGTGAGATTCATCATATTTTCATTACAAGTCAATTGGATATGGTAGAGAAGTTAATTACCTTCATTTCATATTTTTTAGCATTGAGATCCATTGAAATTTGAAGAAGATATCACTATTTTTCCAAAAACTATCAAAACACTCACTGGGGTTTCCAATGAGTGGGGAAAAAATGTATTTTTGGCGTTTTCACCGTTAAAAACTCACACCACTGGTTGGAAAGGCCCTTGTAAATATGTATTTTAATTTTTCTTTCTTGCAGGTCTCCAAAACCTCATAGACACACGCTAGATTTGATTGATTGGTCTGATATTCTTCATGTATCGGACCTTTGGGATAACACCATAGAGAAAGTGGAATATAAGATAGGTGAGAGTGAACTGCCTTGGATGGAATGTTGGAAGAGATGTGTGGGACCCCTACACAACCCATAGAAGCATTTAGAAGCCATAAAAAAAGTGCCATAGACCAAATATTAATGGTTGTCCTAAGGGTACCAATTGTGACAATCTCAAGTTTACCAGTGATACTGCCTACTCAAACAAGTTATGTTTGGAAACCCCAAGTGTGGATATGTAATGGTAATGAAATGTCCTAAGAGTATCCCTTACAACAGTATGCACAAATCTTGGTGTCACAATGGTGTCGGTGTGTCCTTGGCCCAATGGTGGTTGACTATTACAATTAGGACAATGATCTCAAACACAATTTACGGTGTTTATAACTCTAATGTCCCAATCTACTTGTATATATTTTCACAAAACAATGAACAACCCAACCATAGATATTAATAATATTTCTCCATAAAATTCATGCAAAACATAACATCATTGATAGGATAACTGACTTGCATTTAGTAAGAGACCTCAATGAGTGGAGTTTCATGCTGAAAAGAGTACTTGCAATAAAGATATTGAAATCAACGAGACATTATGCATTCAAAAATCCACAAGGAAGATCTAATATTTATGAATGAAATTCCAAATCAATCTAAGTTACATGTTTGATATCTTACTTATATCATGGCTGCATAAAATGTATATATGCACTCAACATACCTCTTTGCTTGTTTACTTGAGAATGTTTCTAGGAATTAATAGGTGAATGATACATTGATCTAGACATGAATCACTTGTACTTTCCCGATACTTTCATCCCTTGGTCAAGGCTACATACCCACTAACACTTGAAGATTGTTTCCACCCTCTTGATTACTTGAAGTACATGCTCAAATCACACTAAATCACAATAGTTAGTACAAAATAGTGACCATAGCCAAGGAAGCCCAAATTTACTCATACTCAACATAATAAGAAATAACTAAATCATCTAGACCATTATTCATAACATAACCTCTTTTCACATCATGGAAGGCCAAAATTACAAGGATCACGCTTCTTCGAAGGAGCCATTGTTCAGAGCCACCAAACTATCAACAAGAGTAGAAGCTATTAGGATCATACAATTTTAGGACATATAAAGAGTTGAATCAGAAGCAAGAAAAAAAAATGAATAATTGTTGAAATATAATCTTCACAATTCTGTCATCACGAGTGCAAACAATCTAGTGAGGAGGACAAACCTGAATAGTGTGATGAGGATTAGAGCCATCAAATCTAGGAGGCATAATATGAGATTCTTTCTGAAGCAATGCTAAGGGCTATTATGATTTGAATCTTCTCTTAAATCCTCACATTTTTTCGTCACATAATGAGGTAGAAGAGGCAGATTCAAAGTCTTAGAATGAGGTTGATATATATATGGATGGTAATATATGAAAATATATGTGAAATATATATGAAGGCCATGGTAGAAGAGAATAATTACTTCACACTAAGTGAAGTTATGGAGGTAGTTGCCATGGATGTAAAGTGGGGAGTGTAAAGGAGTCTTTGGATTCATTAAGAACATTAAGGAGAAAAGGTTAGTTATATCAAGGAAAAATAAAGAAAAAGGGAAGTGATAAAGAAGGGAGGAAGAAAATAGGGAAGAAAGTGAGGAAATAAAGAGGGAGATCTAATTTATTTTGGTATGTAGCCTCTACTACTCTTTTTCTTGTTGAATGATTTTACAATATTTTGAGAAGATTGCAAGGCGTGAATGCTCATAAGGCATGAAGGAGCTATGTAAAACACAAACCATACATATGAATACATGCAAGGTATGAATCACACATCTAATCATGAAGTAATACATAAATACATATAAAGTACAAGTATATATGAGAAAGGTTCTCATGGAGTGGACATGCTAAAGACACATCGATCGTGAAGCATACAAGAGAGAGCTATTCATGGAATAGACATCTGAAAATATCTCATTCATGAAGTAACTGTTAGATACTTGATCGGTCCTAAAGTCACTGAGAGGGGGGGTGAATCAGTGTCTAACTGATGAATGAAATATTTAAACTTGTTTGCAACTTTACAACCCAAATTAATGTACCGGTAAACAAGCAATAAAACAATAAAGAGAAATAAGAGAGACAACATCAATGCACACCATAACACAAGATATTTTGGCGAGGAAACCTGGTAGGGGAAAAACCTTGGTGGGATTTGTGACCCACAATATTTACTCACTGGCCAATATGAATAAATATTACTGATACAATAGGGGCCTGCACATGCAGGAAGGCCAACAACCTAGAGCTCACTACTCAATCGCAAAAAGGAGTCACACTGACTACAAAATTGGATAATTAAATCCAATGACAACATACTGCTCAAAATAGCATCTACAATGCTTGATTCAGTACCGGTTTAAGCTTTGTCAAATACCTCTTCCACAAACCTTTCTTCACTCTGCTCTGCTCTTATTCTCTTATCAAAATATTACATCAAAATGCATATACAGATATTCGCTCTCATAATCCACTTGCATTAATTACCTATGCATACCTATCACACCTTTTTTTTCATCATACAAAATGACCTATAAGATCTCATACATATATGAGTCTTTACAATACATCATGTCGGTTATACAATATAATTATAATACAAAACAATATAATTTCCATGTTGGTTGGGGTGTCGGTAAGATCTTTTGTTGGTGTAGACTGGGTGCTGGTGAGAATAATCTTGTTGTGCCTGCCGATGTCGATAGATGATGTTTGTAGCCGGTGTAAACTATGAACCATATTACTAGTTGGTTGCCATAAATGACAACATCAAATATTCTCATCTGAGTGTAGAATGCCAACAATCTCCCCCTTTGTCATTGATGGCAATATGAGAAAAATCCAAAAATTGATATCCAAAAATAGGAGTGCTCCCCCTAAGAAAATGATCTCATCTGTACATTTTTCTCCCTACTACTACTCCCCCTTCGACATCAATGACAAAGGATGTCAAAAAGAATCAAAGAATTCAAAATTCTGTCTCATAGACTGTATCCGGTTATGTATAATTTGAAAGATCTGCCAAAATTAGATTAATATAGGAGTTGAGAAAATACAACACCATAGAAGCTTGAAGATCTTCTGCAAGCCGAATAACCTGTTACAAGGAGAAGCAATGAAGCAAAATCTGAAGAACATACAAAACACAGAGAATATGCTCAAAAAGAGAGAGCTCAATATTCACAAAAATATGTAATGTGATTCTTACAATGAAAAGAAAGAACTCAACCTTTAATAGGTCAATAAACCCTAAAAAGGGAAAAACCTAGGTTTGCACATAATAATTAATTATATGCACCTAAAGTTAGCTTAAGTGTAAAAGAGATAAAGGGAACTTAAATAATTAAACAAAGAATGTTTAATTAATCAAGTAAATACCCGAATACTCTAACACCCCCCCTTAAGCTAGACTTAGGGAGAAGCTAAAACCTAGAACAACTACTGAAAGCAATAAAGATGGGTCTCGGCAACAAGGCCTAATTAGGTACCCAAATACAATGAAATCTCTATGAAATGGAGACAAGGGAGAAAACCCAGTGGGAAAAAACTCCTCTCCAAACAGAGATAAAAGAACACCACTGAAGCATGAAGAAAATGCAAACTCTGTCAAAGAATAACTATTGATCTGAAGAACATCCACTGAACTAGAACATGACCAGGTAGAGAAGACTGTAATCTACATGAGTGCCCTCAAATGACACTACTTGAATCAGGAGGCAAACAATGCAAAACAACTGAAATCGAAGATATAGATGGCATGAGAAACCAAAGCCTAAAGAGCTGATCAATCGAACCACGGAAGCATTAGAACCAATAGGATAAACCTCCCCATAATGCGGAAATGGGAGAGGGACAGGAACAATAAAAAGGACAGCCAAAAACAACTGCATGATGAAGAACCAAGAACATCAAAGGTACTGAGACACATCATCATGAGGTGAATGTCGTGGAAGGAACACTCACTTGACAAAGGAAGATAGCAAACAAATGCAAACATCAACCCCCTCATGGCACTTGATCAACAGTGCATGTACAACGAGATACAAGATATGCAAGATTCCAAGTAAACAAAGCATGATGGCACTTTATCTTAGTGCATTTGCATAACTACAAGCTACAATGATAAGAAGACTGGAAATAGAAACGAGAATCAAAACAGAGACACCCTACTCAGAAAAGAGATCCCAGGACCTGAAACAACCACGATATCCACCAGAGTGCTGAAAAGTAAAAAACTGAATAAAATATGCATGAAGAAGAATCTGAAAAAAAAACTCATATTTCTGGAAAGTACACAGAACACGCTTTTCGAAAATATAAATTTTTCAAAAAACAGAGGTCGGATGCTCATTCTACGTCTCCCGGAGTGTAAAAAAGAGACCTCACTTTGACTGTAAAAAAACACAATCAAATAGAAAAATTGGAAAAAATTACCAATACCATGAGATCGGCCTCAGAACTAGCTTTCCGATGCCTATTTGTTCTTGAAAAAATGACTCCGTATGCCCAAGATAGGGCCAAAAAACCAAACCCCCCCCTAAAAAAGCCAAAAAAGGGGGTCTGGTTGCTTGTTGGTGGTCCGGTGGCCAGGGGGTGGTGCACCGGTGGTGGACGGGCAGAGATCCGATGGCTGGGCAGCGACCGAGTGGCATCCTGGTGGCAGAGCGGTGGCCGGCCGGAAAAAAGGGCCGGGGAGCCGGAGCTGCGGCCGAGGACTGAGCGACGGAGATGCAGGGAGGTTTCTGGCGGCGGGGGCTGCAGGGAGGCTGACGATGAGAGCAGGGCTGGCAGAGTGGAGAGGCACGTAGCCAGTGGAGTGGAGAGGCACGCAGCTGGAAGGCTAGGCTGCCGAGAAGCGGCGGCGTAGGGGACCAGAGGCAGCAGAGGCCGGAGACTGTAGGGCCGCCGGGGGCCAGGTGTAACTGCCAGCAGGGGCCATAGAGAAACCGGCGACAGCGGGGCCGGGCCCGCATGGATGGCGATGGCGCTGTACCAACGCCCGCAGGGCCTGCAACATGGCAGGGGCCCCATGGTACCCTGTGTACCGTGAGGGCCCCCAAAAACGTTTTGCCCAAAAAAAAAAAATTACTTCATTTTTTTTTTTGCCTTTTTTGAAAGATTTTTTTAAAAGCAAATTTTGGCCTACATGCTGTAAAAAGGGAAAAAATATATGTATTTTTTTAAAAAAAATTTCTCAATCTGCGTGCCAGGGCCGTAAGGCCTGGATCTGAGAAAAAAAATCACCCAGAGGCTCAGGAACCAAAATAGGTCAAATTTTATATGACCATAGGGGTTTTCAGGCCTTTTGAGCACGATGGTGAGGTCCGTTTAGGCCCAAAGTCCTCAGAAAAAAAGCTCAAACCCTAGGTACACAAAAAAATTCCTGAAACCCCAGATCTGCTTCCAAAGCCAAAAATCTCAAAACAAGAACAGGTAGTTGCAGATCTTTTGCTCTGATACCATATAGGAGTTGAGAAAATACAACACCATAGGAGCCTGAAGATCTTCTGCAAGCCGAATAACCTATTACAAGGAGAAGCAATGAAGCAAAATCTGAAGAACATACAAAACACAGAGAATATGCTCAAAAAGAGAGAGCTCAATATTCACAAAAATATGTAATGTGATTCTTACAATGAAAAGAAAGAACTCAACCTTTAATAGGTCAATAAACCCTAAAAAGGGAAAAACCTAGGTTTGCACATAATAATTAATTAAAATAATTAATTATATGCACCTAAAGTTAGCTTAAGTGTAAAAGAGATAAAGGGAACTTAAATAATTAAACAAAGAATGTTTAATTAATCAAGTAAATACCCGAATACTCTAACAATTAAGACTCTACATGTATTTGGTGTTGTCAAAGATAATGGTTTCAGTCTGTTGGATCATACCCATCAGATAATGCATCTGTTGCTTTGGTGATCTTTCTCCTTGAATTTTTGCTTTGGACAACTCAACCCGCTAAGTTATAAGGTTGTCCAATCTAGGACCAATTTTTTTTTTCAGCTCACGTGCCTTCATCCTTATCCTTGCTTTTTCTTTTTCTAGTTTCTCTATCTTTTCCTCAAAAACTATCATTTCTTGATAAAAAACTGATGTAAGTTCCAAAGAACCTATCATATTATCTACTATATCATCAATCTCTTTTTGTGTTTTCTTTATCTCTTCCTCAATGTCTCTTGTCAAGTTGTGAGGCTTGCATTCTTCCTTATACAATTATTTATATTCTAGAATGGTGGAATTAAGTACTGGTAATAAGGAATCAATGTGCTCAATGCAATCCTTGATAGTTTTATTAAAGAATTCATTTTTCTCCTTATTCACCCTTTCCCCCTTTCCTTAACAGTCTCCTCATTAATTTTATCTATAATTAGCATATTTTAAGCAATGATTTTGGACAATGTGTCCAATATACCTAAAGATCCATCAATGTGATATATCTTACAGACCGATGCAATCATCTTCAATATAAGTAATGTGTCATCAATGGCCTTAAATTCTAAGGTGTTGCAATCTGTGATCCTCTTAATTGAATCCAAAAGTACATCAGTCACATTTGTAGGCCTTAAATTCATGGTGGAAGTGCTAGGCTCATAAATAACTTTCTTTTCTTTAGATACTTGTCCAATTGCCTTAACCACTTCTTCCTTATTTCCATCATTTACCTCTTCTTTATTCACTGTTTCTGCTTTTTGCTCATTCTGTGTTTCAATTTTTCTTTCAATATTACTGTCATCCTTATTCTCTGTCTTGCTGACTGTCGGTTCAGCTATGCTCTATTCAGGTTCTTTCTCTGTCGGTTTCTCTACCTTCTATTGATTGTCAACATTTGTAATTTCAGTTTGTGTTTTTACCTCTGCTTCTGCTTGTGCTTCTATCAGTTTCTCAATGTTAGGCTGAGTAGCATCTGGGATGGTATCAGGTTTCTCAACTTGTGTCGGTATCTCAATGTTCTAAGAGTCAACAGTGCTAACCAGTGACTCAGAGATTTCAATATTTGCAGCATCAATTTGTTTTACCTCTGCAGTCTCTTTGTCCATGGCAATGTTGAAGTCTTGTGTGTCCACATTCATGGTAAAAAGAACTTCAAATTCTGAATTGGTGTCATCTCTTGTTATTTCCTCTACCTTCTCTTCTGGTTAATTATCAGTTTGTACCGGTGCCTCTACAGTTATTGGTGGGGTGCCCTGTGCGGATGGAGGAAGGTTATCCTTGACCGTTATATTAGGTACACTACCAATTTTACCTTTACCTTTATCCTTTTGATATACCTTTGAAAAAGACATCCATTTTCTGTCTATCCTTTTCTTCTTTCTTTTCTCTTTCCACAAAGAATATCCCATTTGTCTGTTGTTTCATCTGCAATTTCCTTAACTCGGCCTACCATAAGGCTAACCTACTGCTAACCACTTATAAAAATTGACCGGTTGGCTTCTGCAATCAATTCATCAATCTCCTATTTGGAGTTAACAGGGTGAACCGCCAACAATGCTTCAACTTTTAATTTCTTATCCAATTCCATAATTGACATTCTTTTATCTTCTAACCTCAAATATAAATCATTAGGCAGATCATCTACAACTTCAATGAGAACTTTCTTATAGATATCAAGATGTAATATAATGCTTTCCTCTATAGTGTTTTTATCTGCATCCTTGAAAGAATCATAGAGTTTATTTACATTGCTAAGGTTACCTTCTTGTGTCATTTCATTTAACAGTTCCTCTAGTTTAAGAGTGTTTGATGCCTTAGATTCTGATTTCTTCTTAGGAGTTACCTTCTTCTTGGGACCACTAGGCTCTCTTATAGCTCGTTGCTTCTTTCTTTCTGTCCTTGACTTATTTGGAGATGGGGCAGGTGTCGGTGAAGGCTTTCTTTTCTTCCTTTCAACTCTTTTAAATTCAGTTGCTTTATCACTTTCTGTCTCAGAAGAAGTAACAACCGGGGAAACATGAGCTACCAGTGTCTGCTCTGACTGACCTTTTATACTAGCAGAAATACCACCAAGACCCATCAACCCTTATGTAGCTTCTTTTACCATTTTAGAAGCTTCTTTCAAGAATTTGTCTCTTTTCTTTCTTTCCTTCATCATGGCTACATCACTTTCAATTGTTTCAGCACTACCAAATATTTTCTCTGATGGTTCCAATGGAGAATCTAGGAGTATTTTTCCATATGATTCCAAGATGTGAGAGTCCACCTCATATCCCATTTTAGTAATCCATACTATTCTGGGTCTAACCGCTTCCATCCAGATTTCATCTCTCTTTACTACAGAGCATATTTGTTTATCATATTTGTCTACGATGCTTTGGGAAATCCTTTCTCTTTGTTTCATTCTGGTTTGGAAATTTTTGAAGTAATCTTTGACCAACTCATTACTGTTAGCTCTCGTACTAATGATTTCCTCCTTTATCTGTTTTTCAATAGAAATATCATAGGCAAAATCCTTATGACCCATGTCGGGGATCTCCTTTAAAAAGTAAAGCATTAAACATACCAACAGATTTCCAAATTTGAATGTTCCTTTCTTGTCACATTTTATCTTATCCAAATTTTCTAGCAATTCATCCTTCAACCATTCACAAATATATATCTTTGCATTGTTTACAATCATCTCATGTGCACTGTGAATGCATGAACTTGACACCAAATTCAATCTATTTCTGTGACCAACTTTATATCCAATTATCATGATAGCAAATTTAACATTTTTATCCTTTATGTCATTAACCCTAAGTGACCGGTTGTCATGTGTAGCTCTGATTAAGCTCATAACTTCCTTGTTAGGGATTTTCTTCTTCTTGTCAGGTCTAGAACCGGTGGAGGGTAAACCAATAACAACTTTGATAGCTTCCTTGGTAATCTTGAATATCAAGTCCAACCACATAAATTCTCCGTGAACCCTACTAAGGACATATCGGATGGCTTCATCTGAGAATTCTAGCATATGGAGGATGTCTATGAAACCTAAATCCTCAACTACCTTATGTTATGGTTTGACTATCCCATCCTTGTCAGTAATTCCATTCATGTACATGTTCATCAAATCTTCACATCCTAAACTTTCTATGTTGCAACGTATGTATTCCCTAGGATCTTCAGTGAACGCGACTCCCTTCGGGATTTTGGAGAATGCACCAATAGAATCATCTTGTTTTGCTAGCTTAGGAATGATCTTGAAAACTGGTCTAGGTCGCTTAATGTTTTCCACAATGGTAGGGTTTTCTACGAATTCAGGAACAGAAGATGAAGATGCCATTGCGAAAGATAAATACCTCTTAATTGTGAAATCCTTGGATGCCTTGAAAAAGATCTTTGTTTATTCACCTTTAGAATGTCTTTTCTCAATTTCGCTCTCTTTGAATGCTTGGATGCTTGGTGAATTTAAATGAAAGGTTACAATGCCTTTATAACCAAAATTTTGACTTACAACCATAATAAATGTTCGTCGGTGAAGTGAAAAACTCCACATATCTGCCGGTAAAAAAGAAATATAATTTCTTACCATCAACCAAGAGTAAATGCATGGTTTTCAATTTGTTGCCTTACCCCTAAGGATTATTCCTTATTTGGATGAAGAATCTCCTGCCGGTGCAGGATTACCTTGTTCTGTCGGTGCAATGACAGATTCATTACCTTTCTGATCTCTCTTCCTAATCCATTGTTTTGAAAATTCTTGTTTGATTTCAATCACCTTCTCATTTCCTTTGTTATTAGATCCTTTATTGTTCACCGGTGAATTCTTTCTTCTACAAAATTTTGCAATATGCCCAATCTTGTTACATGCATAACAAGTTACATTGTTTCTCTGAATAGCCTTTCCATAACCTTGATCAGTTTGAGTTCTGCATTAATTAGATAAATGTCCAAATCTACCACAAATATAGCATTTCACATTCATTCTGCAATTGTCTGAGTTATGACCATTTTTATTGCATTTGGAACATTGACCGGTGGGTAAGTTTGTATTGTGATTATTCCTAAATCTACACTGATTTGCTCTATGACCAAATTTTCTACAATTAAAACATTTACCATTAAATTTATAAGCATTAGGTTGCCTTACCGGTTTGCTGTAATCATGATTGTTTGTAGTCCCTGAGCTTTCTCCATGTTCAAATCCAAGTCCAGTTGTTTCTCCATCAGGTTTTTGACTTTTCAACATATCATCAAGATTATCTGAACTTTTCTTGAATTTGTCTTTGTATTCATTTGCAGTGACCAACTCACTTTCCAAAGTGCTAATTTGTCTCAAAAGTTCATCTTTGTCATGTTGCATGTGAATCAAATTAGTTTTGAGCATATCATTTTCATAGCTAAGCCTTTGAGATTCATCTGATCTTTCATTTAGTCTTCTAGCCAAATCTTCCTCATTCCTCTTTCTATCTTCAATATCTTTGCATAGTCTTATGGTTAAATCTTGCATCTCATTCTTCATGTTATTGTTATCTTGTCTCAATTTGTCTATGATATCTCTAAGAGTTTCTTTTTCTTCATCATCTTGATTTTGCAATTGCACATGTAGTTATTTTCTCATGTTCTTTGCTATAACCAGGTTATCTTGAAGTGCCTTGATAAATTCCCGAGCAGATTTGAATTCATCTTCCAATTTGATATTCTTCAATTTCTCTATATCAAAATCTTCAAGAGATCCTTCCAACTGTTGTCTCAAGCTTTCCATTGATACTGGTTTCAGAATCTTCCTCAAGCTGTTAGGCTTTTGCAAATAGAGGACTAGGCTCTGATACCAATTGTTAGATACTTAATCAGTCCCAAAGACACTGAGAGGGGGGGGTGAATTAGTGTCTAACCGGTGAATGGAATATTTAAACTTGTTTGCAATTTTACAACCCAAATTAATGTACCGGTAAACAAGCAATAAATAAATAAAGAGAAATAAGAGAGACAACATCAATGCACACCATAACACAAGATATTTTGGTGAGGAAACCTGGTAGGGGAAAAACCTCGGTGGGATTTGTGACCCACAATATTTACTCACTGGCCAATATGAATAAATATTACTGATACAATAGGGGCCTGCACATGCAGGAAGGCCAACAACCTAGAGCTCACTACTCAATCACAAAAATGAGTCACATTAACTACAAAATTGGATGATTAAATCTAATGACAATGTACTGCTCAAAATAGCATCTACAATGCTTGATTCAGTACCGGTTTAAGCTCTATCAAATACCTCTGCCATAAACCTTTCTTCACTCTACTCTGCTCTTATTCACTTATCAAAATATTACATCAAAATGCATATACAGATAGTCGCTCTCATAATCGACTTGCATTAATTACCTATGCATACCTATCATACCTTTTTTTTTCATCATATAAAATGACCTATAAGTTCTCATACATATATGAATCTTTACAATACATCATGTCGACTATATAATATAATTATAATAAAAAACAATATAATTTCCATGTCGACTGGGGTGCTGTTAAGACCTTCTATTGGTGTAGACTGGGTGTCGGTGAGAATAATCTTGGTGTGCCTGTCGGTGCCGGTAGATGATGTTTGTTGCCGATCTAAACTGTGAACCATATTACCAGTTGGTTGCCATCAATGACAACATCAACTATTCTCATTTGAGTATAGAATGCCAACAGTAACAAAATACTAAAGAAAATGACAAGTAATAAAAAACTTACAAGGATGAGGCATATTCATAACTTTTGCAGTCCCGCCATGGATATCAACACTAGAAGCAACTCATACTATTAGTGTACATACAAGACAATATGGGAGTCCATTATACTCATTTAATTGTGGTATTTTTGTTCATTTTGGCTCTGTTGGACCCTGCAATTAAGATTCAATATACATTATTCAATATCCCACAAAAATAAATACTGGCCAAATATGCCTCAGAAGCCTCTAATTGCTTAAAAGTTAATACTATCCTCTAGATGTCAAAGGAAATTTGGTCATGTGCATTGACTGCTACAATTTGGAGTGCAAAAGAGAGAATGTACCTGACAGTCCGCTACAACTTTAAGAACAAAGAGACTCTATGGCATCGAGAGGTTGCAATCGTAGCCTATGTTGGCCATAATCCCTATTGCAGCAATAACGAGATGTGAGGTAACAGTTATAAAATTTGGATGAACTCAAAGAGACATTTACAAATACAACCTACCCTTTATAATACCTAATTGAAAAAATGGATGCAATGCAAGTCCTTGTATCAATAATGTCTGGCAGATAGTAGAAAACTAGAACAATAAATTTCATATAAAAGTGGTTAGACTTAAAATGATAAGGAAAATTAAAAAATGCTAAAGAAATTGTCAACTAATAAAAAAACTTACAGGGATGAGGCATATTCACAATGTTTGCAATGACACCATGCATATCAAAACTAGAAGAAACTCATAGTGTTAGTGTACATACAAGACAATATGGGAGTTCATTATACCCAGCAACTTGTGGTGTTGTTGTTCACGTTGGCTATGTTGGACCCTGTAATTAAGATTCAATATACATTATTCAATAAGATTAATTGTGCAACATAATGAAATATTGAAAAGTGTGTTATCGTATTGAGCTTCACTTGGTTTTGAGAATAGTTTAATATTCTCTACTTAATAGGGCCAACCACGTGAAGGTGGAAGCTCATTTGCCCCCCCCCCTCTAACATCACTCTAAATTCCTCATTAACATCTTATAACATTCATTCATTCCTTCTTTCTTTCTTTCTACCATTAATAAAATATAACATTCAGTCATTAATATCACATAATGTTCATTAACACATAACATTGATTAACATTAATTAACACACAACACTCATCAATATTAATTAACACATAAAAATCAGTCATTATCAAATAAGGTAGATTACAATCATTTCTTTTTTTGTTTTTTCTTTGAACCTATGAAAAGACTGAGTGGAACATCAGTTTCTTCATCATTTTCCCCCTTTGCAATTGTTCTACCTCTGCTCGTGATCTCGATGTATGCCTAGTCCTATACTGAGGACGAGGACACTGAAGAGAAGGGGGGTCCTCTACAATAACAAAGAAATGGTTTAAATTCAAAACATTTTTTATTATTGTTACAAGTATTTCATTAATTTAGAGAGCATAATTATTGCACTCTTTACTTGATGGGGCCACATCATTTTGTCTAGCATCAACCTCAACATGTTGAACACCCTCTAGATCATCAAGAGTTGAAACATCACGTTCCTGATGTTGTGTACCCAGATCATGCTCCACTTGGTCACCACCAACTACATGAGCTAAAATATTAACAAAAAAGGTTACATTAATTACTACTCTAATTACAAATTAAGATGTTTAATTGTATTAATAACTACATAAATAAATTTGAATAGAAAATGAATACCTCGACTATTGGGATGCACATCTAGACCTTCATGTGCAGGTGGTGTTTCACGATTAGCAGGCTGCATTCCAATGTCATGCACATTGTTATCATTGTGTGCTTATTTAAAACAAATATAGTCACTTTATGTTGGAACTCAACATCAATTAGATTATTGGTAAAGTATTCAATTTGAAACAATTTCCATTAAGCATATTTACCTGTGTGACGGATGCACCAGGATATTGTGTATGCCCACTCAATTCTCGTAGCCGATCAGCCACAACTATATAGCCTTGTTGGTAGGCAATTCTCTTGTCATCTTCTGTGGGCGCTCTATTGAATTCAGAGCCCTGCATTTTTGCTTGGTATCGTGAATTTTGCTTGCATTGTTTGATAAAAAAAATTGTTTACAATTTATAAATATTTTGATGCAATATTTCATTTACATGAGATACTTACAATTCATGTGGCAAGTTTCATATAACCACCAGAGCCGAGTTTGTGTTGCCCGTGCTTTTCTTATCTTGCCTTGGTTGCCTTTGACGTGTCACTCAGTCTATGAAAATTTTGAAATATGTTAGATTATATAAATATAAAGAGTAATTAATTAGTACATAATTACATTCTTAATAGTATCTCGTACCTTCTTTTGGCGTCAGGTGGTGTATTTCCTTTTTTCCTTTCAATTCTCTCCTTGGCATCCAAAATCAGGTCCTTCCACTCCCTCTCTAGAATCATGGGGGATGCTCGTACTTTAGGTTCTTCTCTAAATGGGTCCTGTATTGGTCCCTCACATACTTTAGATATGTGCCAGCTTTTTCAAGGAGCTTGGTTTTGTCAAAGGTGTCATTTCCAAACCACTCAACCATATGGTTTGTCAATTCATCTTTTAACCTTTTTTCTTGGCAATTCCACCTTTTAAAGCAAAAAAAAACTGTTAGATTCAGAAATGAACTGAAGCTACATTTATTATAGTTCAAGAAATGGATCAAAGGAAAACTTTTCTAGCAGCGATATGAAATCAAAATAGTGGATTAGGGTTAGTTCACATATGATGTACCACCTTTTACGTATGGTGGGCCTAAATATTTGCAATGCAATGTCACTAAGATGTTTATAGAAAATATCATTTCCTCCAAAAAAAATCATGGGATCATTAGTCCAAAATGAGTGATCAAAAAGTAAATTACAATTAGACTATATATAATAATAATTTTAAAGTACCTAGAACCTTTTGTATCTTTAAGGGAATCGTTTCTTCGTCCCTCACCACCAATGTGTCCTGCAACGTTCCCATACTAGCAATACGAGAAGATCCAGGAAATGATGGTATGTTATTAGCAGTAGTCGCCTCATGTGCATCTCCTGCTACAGAAAATGAATCCACTATGAAATGCCCCCAAGAAAGAACGCTTGAAGAGAAATAAACATATAACAGAAGATAGAGAAAAAGAGGGATCTACCAACAGTGGGCGGGCCAATGTGACTAGTAGTAGAGGATGTCTGCATGCTACGTGTTGCCGAAATTGCAGTTGGCAATACAGGTGGGGCTAACCTCTAATGAGGCGCCAATGACATTTGCACAAGAACATTGATAGCACCTAAAGAATAATACATTAAATATATCAAACATTAAATATATGAAAAGTGCAAGAATTGTAAACAAGGATGAACCTTTATTATGAACATTGGAAGTATCAAGTATGACGTATTTTGGGTACTCAAAGTGATAAGCCAAGCAAGTGATAAGCCAAGAAAATCATCATCACCTAAAGTACCTGCAACACCCTGATCATGGCCACCAGTTTCATGAGGGTGCATAAATTGTTGTAAAAACAACACGTACATATTTTAGTTAATGACATAAAAGAGAATAAAATATAAACCATTATTGAACTTTTGTTATAATTAAAGCTTTCATTACTGCTTACTTGCAAGTCTTCTATTGTCCAAATCAATACTTACACCCTCTCTCGTATCTCATCAGTCTGAGGATACACGGATGCCAAAGCAACAATCTCTCTACTAATTTTTCTAAGAGGCTTTTTTATCAATTCCATAAGGTGTGTGGAATTTCCAGGGTCATCATCACTTAATCCTGTTGAGTCCACATCCCTAGAGAGGTGCTCAGGTACTGCAGCTCCCTTTCTCTTTCCCCGAATATTCGTTTGTATCAAGAATATCATTAACAATTACAAAATTAGTCTAAAACACTCAAAAAAAGAACATAATAATGTAACAATTTGCTTCTATCTAATTTGTATAATTACAATGAGGTTTACCTACTCGGTAGAAGTGTCACGACCTACATCCCTGTTTGCACTATGTGATGGATCCATGTCGCCCTGTGACAAAGGAAAAATATAAAAACATTACCGAAATTAAACCAATAGACTTAGCAAAAAAACTTCATAATAAATGGTATATTGGAGTCATTAATTGGAGGTTGGTTAATTTAAATGGTATATAGTACGTACCACCCCCATGATAGTGACTTTGTTTGTATCTATATGATTCAAACTGTAATCGATTAGAATCTCGTCGCCTGCACTTATTGATTTTATCACACAAACAAATACATGATTTCCCTCGCACGCCTCAAATATGCAATTGGGTTGTTTATTTGTTGACCCAAGTCGCGTACTATTTATAAAACCTGCAATATTCCCTGTTGCTTTTGTCCTTCCATCAATGTATACAACCACTTGTTTACTTTGATCATTATCTTTCTGTTTTATATAATTTGTTGACAGTGCATACCTACGCATACTTTTTTTTATATCGAACAATTTGCATCCAATTATTGTAATTGTAACAAGGTCCGACAAACTCCATCAATTCAACAACTTTGTTGTAACAGACTTTTATGTCGTCTATGGAAAATAGATCGAAACCATGTAACGACGAAGGTGCTATGCGATATATCCTATCGTTAACACAAAAATTGGTATTTATTGGAGGAAGTTCCTTAGGTACCCATTGTTTCTGTAGATGTTTGTACCTCAGTGGCACCTCAATGTCGCCTTTGGTCTCATCATCATAAGAACATGACCTCCTTCAGCAAGAAAAAATTTCATGCGTTTATTAAATTTTCTTCTAATCTTTTGACCTCTAGTTGATCTCCCTATTGTAGACCTACTACATGTATCACTTTCATTTTCTATTCCTACATTTCCCTCACTCGAGGAAGACACATCTGACAAATACCTATTTGGTGGTACCTGCACTCCATCAAATGAGAGAGTTAGTTGGTAATGAGAGAGAAATTTTGCAAATGAGGATAATGTTGATAAAAAAGTCAGCCCTAAAGTTGATGGGGTTAAAATTTGAATAAGTCCAATTGGGGCCTCAAGTGTTGATAACTATATTAGATTTGCTGCTAATGTCGAGGTTTGAAAAACCGAGGAAGTTTCTTTTCCAAGTAATTTTTAAAAAATAAACTATTTCTATAGGGTGTATTGACTAGTTATACCTGTCGAACCATGAGACTGTGCAGGATCCTCGTCAAAGGGGTTTAGGTTCATGCACATGTAATTCAATTATCTTATGTTAGCTAAAAACTACATAGTACACAACATAAACAACATGAACTTTGTAGACAAAAAGAGTATTAAATAAAAAAAGATCTTGTCATCATAATCATTGTAATTTTTATAATTCCTTACCTTTACTTTTTGTAGACTATGCAGGATCCTCAACTAAATGGTTGATGATGTCTGTAGTCAATGACCTGTTCCCACCAAGGGTGACAACATCACATAGGGACCATACATGAAATCAACACCATCAATTGAGCATCATAAGCATTACATTTGTAAGTTGATAAACAATAAATACATACATATCATAAGCATCACATGATGTATCATCATATATATAATTGAACATCATAATTAGCATCACATATGTGTCATCATAAACATGTAATCCATCACATATGTATCATAAATCACCATCCATCACATAGGTAATAAACAATCCACATTCTATAAATAAACACAAAGTTCAAAAAATGTCACATGTATCATCATAAACATGTAATCCATCACGTATATATTTTAAATCAACATCCATCGCATAGCTAATAAACAATCCAAATGTTGAAACGTGGCGACTGATCGGCAAAGTACTGTACACTCAGCATGCAACCCCCGAGAAAAAAAAAATTTGCCATTTTTTTGTTGATGAAAACCGACATTGTAATAAAACCCTAAAAAGGCCGACTTTGTTTGTTGCCCTAAAAACGCATGTTATAAGTGGCTGGGATGCTTAAGGCATTGTAAGGTTGATGTACTATTTTTGGTGGATAATAAGAAAGATTGGACGGCTGTGTATGGTGGATGTAACCCATTCTGGGTGAACCACGTTAAATCTCTGTGTTATCTGTGTCCTATTTTATTTCTTTATCTTTTTTGTATTTAAATCTGCATATAATTGTTAGTTCATATTTGCTTCAGATCTGCTTGAAACCCTAACAATTGGTATCAGAGTGAGGTTTTCTGTAAATTGGCAGGACTTTCAGATTTGAGTGGGAGCAATGGAGGATTCCAAATTCAAGGTCAAAAAATTTAACGGCCAGAATTATCAGTTATGGAAAATGCAGATGGAGGATTACCTGTATCAAAAAGATTTGTGGCGGCCATTGGAAGGAAAGGCAAAGAAACCGACCACAATATCAGATGAAGAGTGGGACATTTTAGATAGAAAGGCACTGGGATCCATTTGATTGTGCCTTGTGTTGTCTGTAGCATTCAATATAACAGAAGCAAAAATGACTGTAGATTTGATGGCAACATTGGCTAAGTTGTATGAGAAACCCTCGTCTTCGAATAAGGTATTTTTTATGAAGCATTTGTTTAATTTGAAAATGAGTGAGGGAGGATCTATAGCGGAGCACTTAAATGAATTTAATACAATTACCAGTCAATTGTCTTCGGTAAAAATTACCTTTGCAGAAGAGGTTAGGGCTCTCTTGATTTTATGTTCTTTGCCAGAAAGCTGGAATAGCTTGGTTATTGCTGTAAGTAACTCTGTCTCTGGTAAAAATACTTTGGTATTTGATGATATTGTTGGTGTTATCCTAAGCGAGGAAATGCGAAGGAAAAGCACAGTTGAGACTTCAACATCATCGGGTAGTGTTTTGAATGTGGAGAACAGAGGAAGATCAAAGGAAAGAGGAAAAGGCCCTGGGAATGAGAAGTCATGAGGGAAGTCAAAGAAAGGACGCTCTCAATCTAGAGGAATGAAAGACTGCTGGTACTGCGGAAAGCCTAGTCATCTAAAGAACGACTGTTGGTCTCGGAAAAACAAAGAAGGAGACAAAAATGAAAATGACAGTAAGGAAGCTAATATTGCAAGTAATACTTTACAAGATGCTTTAATCTTATGTTTGGATAATGTTAATGATTCCTAGGTAATAGATTCTGGGGCTTCATTTCATGCCACACCCCATAGAAAATATTTTCTAGATTATATTTAAGGTGATTTTGGACAAGTATATTTGGGTGATGATGAGCCCTGTCAAATTGTTGGAAAAGAAAAGATAAAGATCAAATTGTAGAATGGTAATGACTGGTTTCTGCAGGAGGTAAGACATGTTCCTAATTTAAGAAGAAATTTAATTTCTGTAGGGCAATTAGGTAGTGAAGGCTGCATAGTTACCTTCTCAGATAGTATGTGGAAGGTCACTAAAGGATCATTAGTAGTAGCTAAAGGTGCAAAGGTAGGCACATTATATCTGTGTACTGGTAACACTTACTCTACTTTAGCTGCTACAGATAAAGTTACTGCAGGAACAACAACAATAAATGTTGCAAGAATAGATTCGATAATGTGGCACCATAGGTTTGGGCACATGAGTAAGAAAGGGATGAAAATCCTTCACTCCAAAAATCTATTGCGAGGACTAAAGAAGATTGATTTAGAGTTCTGTGAAAACTGTGTTTATGGTAAATAGAAAAGAGTCAGATTTCTCAAGGTTGGGAAAGAGAAGAAGAGTGAGAAGTTAGAGCTTGTACATTCAAATGTATGGGGACCGGCTCAAGTATCATCTCTTGGTGGCTCTTGTTATTATGTTATTTTTATTGATGACTCAACTAGAAAAACATGGGTATATTTCCTAAAACAAAAATCAAATGTTTTTGAAACTTTTAAGAAATGGAAAGCTTTGGTTGAGAATGAGACAGGAAAAAAGTTGAAGTGTCTCAGATCGGATAATGGAGGTGAGTATTGTAGCAAAGCATTTGAAGATTACTGTTCCTTAAATGGGATTCGAAAGCAGAAGACAGTTTCAAGAACTCCACAGGAAAATGGTGTGTTAGAGAGAATGAATAGGACCGTCATGGAACGTGCGAGGAGCATGAGATTGCATGCTAGAATGCCCTTACATTTTTGGGCATATGTTATACATACTGCTGCCTATTTGATAAATAGAGGACCTTCAACCCCTTTGGATGGTGGTATTCCAGAGGAGGCATGGACTAGTGAAAAGGTAAATTATTCTTTTCTAAAAACTTTTGGTTGCAAAGCTTTTGTCCATGTTGATAAAGAAAACAAAACCAAGCTTGATGCTAAATCTCAGAAATGTACCTTCATTGGATATAGGATAGAGGAATATGGCTATCAGTTATGGGATTTTGAAAATAAGAAAATAATTAGAAGTAGAGATGTTATATTTAATGAGAAGGTTATGTATAAAGAACAGATGTAGGAAAAGAAGCATGAACAGGACAAACAAGAATATGTGGTGTTGGATGAGATTCTTGAAAATGAAATGCCAAAGTTACTTGATGCTCAGCAACAACAGATTGTCCCACGAACTCCTACAAGTGTTAGACGTTCTACGAGGACAAGTAGACCCCCTGAAAGATTTTTTCCTTCTTTGTATTCTATTTTATTAACAAATTCTGGTGAACCAGAAGAATATGAAGAAGCAATGCAGGTAGATGCCAAACAATAGTGGCAACTAGGCATGAAAGAGGAGATGGACTCCTTGATGAAAAATAAGACTTGGGACTTAGTCCCTTTACCTGCAGAAAAAAGTGTCTTGCCTAACAAATGGGTTTATCGGCTGAAAGAGGAGGAAGGAGGTCAGAAAAGATATAAGGCTAGACTTGTGGTAAAAGGTTTTGCACAGAAAAAGGGTATAGATTATGATGAAATATTTTCTCCAATTGTAAAAATGACTTCAATTAGAACTGTACTTAGTCTTGTGGCTGCAGATGATTTACATCTTGAACAATTAGATGTCAAAACAGCTTTTCTCCATTGAGATTTGGAGGAGGAAATTTACATGTTGCAACCACAGGGATATGAGGTCAAAGGTAAGGAGAACTTGGTGTGCAGGTTGAAGAAAAGTCTATATGGCCTAAAGCAAGCACCCCAACAATGGTATTTAAAATTTGATAGTTTCATGGCTGAACATGGTTATCATAGATGTCATTCTGATCATTGTGTATATTTTAAGAGATTTGATAATGGCAGTTATATTATCCTGTTGCTTTACGTTGATGACATGCTTGTTGCTGGGTCTAACATGCAACATATAAATGATCTTAAACAGAAATTAGCCAGGTCATTTGCTATGAAGGATTTGGGTGCAGCCAAGCAAATTCTCGGTATGAGGATTACACGGGACAGGAAAAATAGAACCTTGAATTTGTCCCAAAGTGAGTATATAAAGAAGGTGTTGAAAAGATTTAACATGCAGGATGCAAAAGCAGTTAGTACACCTTTGGCTAGTCATTTCAAATTGACTAAGGAGATATGCCCAAAGGCACAGGAAGAGGTTAATAAAATGTCTAACATCCCGTATTCATCAGCTGTTGGCAGTCTGATGTATGCAATGGTATGCACAAGGCCAGATATTGCACATGCAGTGGGAGTTGTGAGCAGGTTTATGAGTAATCCGAGTATGGAACATTGGAATGCTGTGAAATGGATTCTTCAGTATTTGAAAGGAACTACTACGAAGGCATTATGTTTAAAAGGATCTAATGCTGCTCTGAGTAGATTTGTTGACTCTAATCTGGCGGGTGATATTGATTCATGGAGGAGTACTACAGGGTATGTTTTTACTATAGGGGGAACTGCAGTCAGTTGGGTTTCTAGGCTGCAAAAGTTTGTTGCACTTTCAACCACTGAAGCTGAGTATGTTGTTGCTACAGAAGCCAACAAGGAGATGATTTGGTTACAATGTTTTCTGGAGGAATTGGGTCAGACACAGGAGGATCGCCCATTGTATACTGATAGCCAGAGTGCCATTCATCTTGCGAAGAACTCTGCTTTTCATTCAAGGACAAAGCACATTTAGCTTAGGTACCACTTCATCCGGACTGTTTTGGAGGAGGGTCAGTTACGGCTTGAGAAGATTCACACAAGTGAGAATCCTGCCGATATGTTCACAAAGGCAGTTCCACAGGAGAAGCTGATTTCTTCATCAGTTTCTGTTGGTCTTCTTGATTGATAATTGTGGAATTTATACCAATCAAGTCCTAGTGTTTTATCCAGTGGATGTTGCATGTACAGTGGTGTCGTGTAGTATCAGTCTCCAAGTGGGAGATAATTGTTGGGTGTGGAGCCTGATTAGTCTTCAAGTGGGAGATTGTTGAAATGTGGCAACTGATCGGCAAAGTACTATACACTCAGCATGCAACCCCCGAGAAAAAAAGAATTTGCCCATTTTTTGTTGATGAAAACCGACATTGTAATAAAACACTAAAAAGGCCGACTTTGTTTGTTGCCCTAAAAACGCATGTTATAAGCGGCTGGGATGCTTAAGGCATTGTAAGGTTGATGTACTATTTTTGCTGGATAATAAGAAAGATTGGACGACTATGTATGGTGGACGTAACCCATTCTGGGTGAACCACGTTAAATCTCTGTGTTATATGTGTCCTGTTTTATTTCTTTATCTTTTTTGTATTTAAATCTGCATATAATTGTTAGTTCATATTTGCTTTGGATATGCTTGAAACCCTAACACCAAATTCTATAAATAAACACAAAGTTTTAAAAATGTCACATAAATAGTCACTCTCCCTATCTCCATCTCCTCGAGGTGGCATAGTTCTACTATAAGGACCTGCTAGAGGTCATGGAACATGAATTAAACACATTAAAGGTGCATCATGAATTAATTATGTAATGGCATTAGAATTCAAAACATAATGAATTAATTATGTAACCATATAAGTCAAAAAAAATTCTATCAAAAAATCAATATTAAATAGATAATATACTAATCGCATACCTCATACATTTCATTCACCATCATGACCATCATCATCATCATCACCACCACCACCACCACCACCACCACCATTGTCTTCGTCATCGTCATCACCATCATCACCATCACCATCACCATCACCATCATCATCATCATCATCATCATCATCATCATCAGCTTCTTCTTATTCATCATCATCAAGAAATTGTCGATCGTGATCATCATCTACTTCATCTTCTACTTCTTCGCTATCTTATTCTTCCATCACATTATACTTTATCGGCCTTCCTCTTGGATCATGTCTAACAACAAATGACCAACCTGGTTTATATGGAACCTCTGAGTAAAATACCTGCTCACATTGGCTTGGAAGAACATAGGGCTCATCCCCAACTGGTTCAAATGACCTTGTATTAACCATTGTAAAAACAATATCATGTTCAATAATAGTTCTATTAGGATAATTTTTATTCAATCATAGCTTGTACCATTTGATGACGAAAAAAACTAATTTGAAGGAATTAAAGTCGCACTCAAGTATATCATCCAAAATGTCATAGTATCGATTTTGATACTCTTGTGGATGTATGTCATTTCTCGATGAAATATTTGTCACCTTAAAGACTGCAGTGATGCCAGAATCACAAGTTTTCTTCATGTCATCCAACTTTTTGATGCAAAATTTATGACCATTGCAGCACATAGCGTGTTGGTATTTTGGTATGGTTTTGTCATTGATGTCAACACCTACTAAACACTTATCAACTCTGGAACTTTGGAGAATCAGGAACATTCACTGGCAAGCAAGTGACTCATGCACAGTCACCAATATCTAGTACACTAGCAAGATATAATGATCATCGACATTTGGAATGATATGGAAAACACTTGGTAATGTCGAAGACATTGTTTGGACATCTTGTCTTAAAGAATTGTTTATTGGTATATTCATATTTGCATATTTGCTGTTACCAGCAAATAGGTCCAAGTTACACCGAAAGGTTTATCTTTTCCAGATCAGCACGACACGCAATGGAGATGATTAATTATTGTTGCAAATACATTAAGCCGACATGTTCAATCGGTTATTGCATCAAATATTGTATTGTTTGTAAAATATTTTTATTGTAATATCTTGTAGAGCCGACCTACTAAAATTGGTCTTAGGTTATGGTATAAATGTAAGATCTTATTTGTAAGATCAAATATGTAATGCGAAAAAGAATTGTGTGAAGGTATATGCAAGAATAAGCAGAGCTATACACATAGACATTATTTGAAGATTGAAGGAGGGTTTTTGTGAAGACAATCAGAACTACACCGATATTGAATCCAGCATATGAAGATGTTTTTGTGTGCAGTACATTCTTATTGGATTTAACCATCCAACTGTAGTCAATGTGACTCCCATTTTGTGATTGAGCAGTGAGCTCTTTGCGCTTGGCCTTTCTGCATGTGCAGACCCCATTTATGTACACTTACTATCTGCAGTAGTATCATCTGATTGTGGGTAAGGTTTCCCACTGTGGTTTTTCCACTTACAAGGTTTTCACATACAAATATTGGTGTTATGTGTTGTGGATGACTTTGTCTTAATGTTTCATGCACTAATCCTTACCGGTATAGCAATTAACTGTTAAAACTGACTACCGGCATATTAAACTGGTTTACCAATATTAAGCATTAAGTTGGTTAAGTTGTTTTTGGTTTGAATTTATTTGACAACTGATTCACCCCCCTCCCCCCTCTTAGTTGTCTCTGGGACCTAACAATTGGTATCAGAGCCTAGTCCTCTTTTGCAAAAGTTTAACAACTTGAGGAGATCCAATGTCTACTAACTATTTTAGGAAGGACAGTCCTAAACTTGATGGAACCAACTATGGCATATGGAAGATCAGAATGGAGACAAATCTAAATTGCATTGGAAAGGACATCTGGGATGTTACAAAGAATGGTTATACTACTCCTACTCAGAGTCAGCCCACTCCACCCAACCTGACTAAAAATGAGGAAAATGATTGCAAAGCAAGAGAAGCACTTTTGAGCGCATTATCAAATCAACAAATCATGGGACTATCAAATAGGTCTACTGCTAAATCTATTTGGGATCATTTGGAAACACTAAATGAAGGAGATTCCATAGTCAAAATTGCAAAACTTGAAAGCTTCCGGGTCAGGTATGAACATTTGAAAATGGAAGAAGATGAAAGGATTTTTGCTTTTATGGAAAGAGTAAATGAGATTGTCTTGGATATTAAATGTTGTGGAGGAACCTTAAGTGAGGATGAAATTATTTCAAAAGTTTTAAGAGGATTGCCACCGGCATATAAAATGAAAGTCACTACTATAAATGAGTTAAGAACAATGTCTAATACATCAGTAACTAGGGATACATTGATTGAGAAACTTTCAGCTTTTGAAATTGAAGAATTTGGTCTTGTTGCTACTATAAAGATAGATTTGGCCTTTAAAGCATCAACATCATCTACTCCATCATTTGATAAATCTGATTGGAAAGCCTTTTATGCAAGAGAACTTGAAGAAAGCAGGAAAGAAAATGAAGAACTTGAAGAACTTGAAGAACTTGAAGCACTATTTGCAAGGAAAATACCTAAAGGTCCAGTTGGAAGTAAGTATGAAGGTAAATCGCCCTTTAAATGTTTTAACTGCAATAAGATTGGTCATATGGCTTCGAGATGCCCTGATAGACATGCTAGACTAAGAGAATACGCTAGAAGAACATACAAGCCTAACCCTGAATATCAGAGATACAAATTTAAGAAGAATAAAGACAAATCTTGTTACATTGTTGATGAAGGTGTGACTAATGATTCTGATTAGGATTTGGCAGACAATGGATGGGTTTTTGTTGCTATAACAGAAGATCAACCAGCACCTACTGCTCAACCAGTAGAACAGGCCTTGGCAGCTAAAGTTGAAGTAAATGATGAATGGATCATTGATTCCGGATGCTCACATCATATGACAGGAGACAAAGGTAAATTCTTGAACTTTCAAGAATACAATGGAGGCTTAGTGAAATTTGGAGATGACAAAGCTTGTTTAATCAAAGGTAAGGGTACAATATCTCTTGATGGTAAGCATAACACTGACAATGTTTACTATGTTGAAGGATTAAAGTATAATCTTTTGAGTGTTGGTCAATTAGTTGAGAAAGGATTTCAGTTACAATTTAAAAATGGAAAATGCAAAATCATGAACAGAACTGGTTTGGAAATTGCAACCAGTAATTAGACTAGAGGTAATATCTTTCATTTGAATAACAGTGAAAAGACGTGCTTGATTGCACATATAGATGAAAGTTGGCTATGGCATAAAAGACTCTGTCATGTAAACTTTGATTGCATGGTGAAAATTAGTGCTACTAAGGTAGTTAGAGATTTACCTAAAATTGTCAAACCTCAGAATACAGTATGTAAGGAATGTCAAATTGGAAAACAAGTTAGAGCTAGTTTCAAAAGTATTCTAGAAAAATCCAATAATTCTCTTGATTTGATTCACACTGATTTATGTGGTCCAGCTAGAACTAAAAGCTTACAAGGTGATAGATATTTCATGCTAATCATTGATGACTATTCTAGAATGTGTTGGGTTACTTTTCTTAGAGAAAAATCAGAAGCACTTGGAAAGTTTAAATTGTTCAAAGCAATGGTAGAAAATGAAACCGGTAAGAAAATCAAATGTCTAAGATTAGATCAAGGAGGAGAATTTACATCTAAGGAGTTTAATACATTCTATGAAGTAAATGGAATCAGAAGACAACTATCAGCACCCCGGACACCATAGCAGAATGGAGTTGTTGAAAGGAAAAACAGAACTATCTTGGATGCAACAAGAAGTATGTTATTAGAAGCAAACCTACCACATATATATTGGATAGAGGCAGTCAGTACAACGGTCTATACATTCAACAAAGTTCACATCAAAGGTGAAACCAGTAAGACCCCTCATGAACTATGGTTTGATAATACTCCTACTCTTAAATATTTCAGAAGTTTTGGAAGTAAATGTTATATCAGAAGAGATGAGTATATTGGCAAATTTGATCCTAGAAGTGATGAAGGAATATTTCTTGGTTATTCATCTAAGAGCAAGGCATATAGATGTTTTAACAAAATATTGTAGAAAATTGTTGAAAGTACAAATGTAAAGATTGATGAACAATTCAGAGGAACTTCAAGGTATATAGACTTTGAATCGGCAACATAAATTTTGACAAATGAACCTACTCTGAATCCACCGATACAAAATGAAGATCCAATTACCCCAGTATCATATGAGGATTCCACAGTAACTGAGGAACAGCAACAAACAAAGACACCCCAGTATGTAAGACTGAATCATTATGAAGATTAGATAATTGGAAACAAGTTTAAAGGAGTTATGACAAGAGGAAGATTGGAAAATGAAGAGGTATGTCTTATTTCTCAAATTGAACCATCATCTATTAATGAGGCATGTGAAGATAAATTTTGGATTAAAGCTATGGAAGAAGAATTAGAACAAATTGAGAAAATTAACACTTGGACATTAGTTCCCTGGCCTAAAGATAAAAATGTAATTGGAACCAAATGGGTATTCAGAAACAAACTTAATGAAGATGGTAAGGTTGTCAGAAATAAAACAAAACTAGTGTGTAAGGGATATTCTCAGAAGGAAGGAGTTGATTACAATGAAACCTTTGCACTAGTAGCTAGAATTGAGCTAGTCAAATTATTTTTGGATTTTGTAGCACATAAGAATTACAAAGTATATCAAATGGATATTAAATATGCATTTTTGAATGGAGATCTTGAAGAGGAAGTCTACATTGAACAACTTGATGGATTTTCTTTGACAGATGACAATGATATGGTTTGCAGGTTAAGAAAAGCTTTGTATGGATTGAAGCAAGCTCCAAGAGCTTGGTATGCAAGATTGGATAAGTATCTTTAGAAGATTGGTTTTACTAAAGGAAATGCGAACAGCAATTTATATTATAAAGTGACTAATGATGATATCTTGATTATAGAAGTATTCGTTGATGATATAATCTTTGGAGGAGAAGATGGATTATGTAAAAAAAAATCTATTAAAATGCAGCAAGAATTTGAAATGTCTATGATTGGAGAAATAAAATTCTTTATAGGATTGCAGATTTCACAGACTGATAAAGGTATATTCTTGAGTCAATCCAAGTACTTAAAAGAGTTACTAAAGAAATTTGGGATGGAAAACTCTAAACCGGTAAGCACACCTATGACAACAAATGACAAATTATCACTAAGGGATGAATCTACACCTGTTAATCCAACTAGATACAAATCTATGATAGGAGGCTTACTGTATTTAACACAAACCAGACCTGATATTATGAATGTAGTATGTACTATTTCAAGATTTCAAAGTAATCCTAGAGAAAATCATGAATCAGCAGTAAAAAGGATTTTTCAGTACTTACAAGGCACTATAAATCTTGGATTATGGTATCCTAGAGATGAAAACTTTGAATTATGTGCATACACAGATGCAAATTGGGCAGGAGATGTGGATGATAGAAAAAGAACCACCGGCGGAGCATTCTTTCTTGGAAACAGACTAGTTTCTTGGTTGAGTAAGAAACAAAGTTGTACATCCTTATCAACAGCAGAATCAAAATATGTTGCAACAGCAACTAACTGTACATAAGTACTATGGCTTAAGCAAATGTTGAAAGACATAAAGGTAAAATGCAAGGAACCTATTACTATCTATTGTGATAACACTGCAGCAATTGATATATCCAATAATCTGGTATTACATTCTAAAACCAAACATGTTTCTATCAAACAGAATTTTCTAAGGGAAAATGTTGAAGCAAAGAAAATAAAACTGGTTTATGTGAATACGAAAGAGCAGATTGCAGATATCTTTACTAAACCTCTACCTAAGGAGACTTTTGAATATCTCAGAGATCAGCTTGGGGTCATACCCCCACCGGTAGAGACTTAGGAAGTTGATGATTGTCATCAACCGGCAGAATTAACAGAGAAATCTTTTTTCCAGCTTTGATGGGAAGCTACTTCTCAGGGGGAGTAGTTGGTATACTAAATTGATTGGTATTTTGTATATGAACTTGGTTTTGTTGTAACTTTGGCATTTGATGTCAAAGTGGGAGAGATTGGTATGGAAAAACACAAGGAAAACACATGTTGCTCCCAGGGGAGAGATTGTTGTTTGGGAGAGATTATTACTCTTTGTATCTGTATTTTGATTTCTGGTTATGATTTCTTTTTGGAGATTGTTAGTTTTTGGTATTTGGCATTTCTGTTTTGGCACTTTGATGGTTTTTCCATCTTGTGTTGCCATCAATCCCAAAGGGGGAGATTGTTGGTATTTTGGTATGGTTTTGTCATTGATGTCAACACCTACTAAACACTTATCAACTCTGGAACTTTGGAGAATCAACAACATTCACCGGCAAGCAAGTGACTCATGCATAGTCACCAATATCTGGTACACCGGCAAGATATAATGATCACCAACACTTGGAATGATAGGGAAAACACTTGGTAATGTCAAAGACATCATTTGGACATCTTGTCTTAAAGAATTGTTAATTGGTATATTCATATTTGCATATTTGTTGTTACCAGCAAATAGGTCCAGGTTACACTGGCAGGTTTATCTTTTCCAGATCATCACGGCACGCAATGGAGATGATTAATTATTGTTGTAAATACATTAAGCCGACATGTTCAGTCGGTTATTGCATCGGATATTGTATTGTTTGTAAAATGTTTTTATTGTAATATCTTGTAGAGCCGACCTACTAAAATTAGTCTTAGGTTATGGTATAAATGTAAGATCTTATTTGTCAGATCAAATGTGTAATGCGAAAAAGGATTGTGTGAAGGTATATGCAAGAATAAGCAGAGCTATACACGCAGACATCATTTGAAGATTGAAGGAGGGTTTTTGTGAAGACAATCAAAACTACATCGGTACTGAATCCAGTATATGAAGATGTTATTTTGTGCAATACATTCTTATTGGATTTAACCATCCAACTGTAGTCAGTGTGACTCCCATTTTGTGATTGAGCAATGAGTTCTAAGCGCTTGGCCTTTATACATGTGTAGACTCCATTTATGTACACTTACTATCAGCAGTAGTATCATCTGATTGTGGGTAAGATTTCCCATCGTGGTTTTTTCCCTTACAGGGTTTCCACCTACAAATATTGGTGGTATGTGTTGTGGATGACTTTGTCTTTATGTTTCATGCACTAATCCTTACCGGTATAGCAATTAACTCTTAAAACTGACTACCGATATATTAAACTGGTTTACCGGTATTAAGCATTAAGTTGGTTAAGTTGTTTTTGGTTTGAATTTATTTGACAACTGATTCACCCCCCCCCCTCTCTCAGTTGTCTTCGGGACCTAACATAGCGTTGTGGTGTTTGACCTGTGATATGTCAAACATGTAAAAATTATTGCATCATGAGTTGATAAACATATGGGTGATTAATGAATTTATACGTACCTATTTATCTCTTAAACCATATGCTAAATTAATTTCCCCTTGCGTAACATTGGAATCTCCATTACGATGAGCTTCTTTAACCAATGAAGCCACACCTTCCCATATTAATGTGCGACCAGAATGTTGACAACGTTCCATCCATGTTGTCATCTAATCAAGATTGTTTGCAATATACAAATGCAGTGCATCCCAATCACGACCAACTATACAAAAAATAAATAGACGTCTTACGAATGATTTATTTTGAAGATTAAGAATTAATTAACTACAATAACATCTTATAATTACCTCTCACTTTTCAATCTACCTTTCCCTGTCAAGTACTCCCCTTCGAATTTGTTAATAGGGTTGTGATCCCAAATGCGATCCACGTGGATCTTTGCTGCAAACTTAGGAAGATATTCAGAAATGTACACCATAGTCTAGTATATCATATATCCCTCCACCATAGAACCCTCAGGATGTGCTCTTTGTTGAACCAAATCCTTCAAAAATTTCAAGTGCCTCTCAACCATCCACATTGACCTAGTGTGTACAGGTCCACACAATTTAATCTCTTCAACTTGGTGTATGAAGTAGTGTTCTTGTGCATTGAAAAAAGATAAAGGTAGACACTTTTGCATTTCACACATTAGATGAGGATTTTTTCTCTTCCAATGTTTTATATCTTCTTTATGGATTTCTTTAAATGACAACCACCTACAAGATATTCAAGAAGCAAAAATATATATTACATAACAAGTAAAACAAATCGCAAATATAATATCTATACAACGAACTGAACAAATATCACTACTTACCTCATGTATCTTCCAAGATCATATATGACTTGCTTAACATTATTGTCGAAGTCGTCTGGGAGAGATAGAGGTAGAACGTATTGCAACAATTATAAAATTATCTCTTCATTTTTTTCTAACATAATACAATGAAAAGTACATGTGCAGTATACAAATATATAGTAAAAACACAAGAACATGAATTACCTTAATGAAGGTATGCCAATCATGCGTTTTCATCTCTGGCCCAAATTCACTTTTCTTTGATATGAGATTGTTTATGTTCGCAGCAAATCCTGTGGGAAATCGAATTTTTCGTATGACTTCTTTTATAGCATTGCTTTGATGGTCTGTTAATAACCAAGGAAGCTCACTTATATTAATCCCGTTTCTATGGCTATTTGATTGAATGACATTTTTCATTGCATGATTGGAATCCTGAATGTCACTACAAATTTTGACAAAAAAAAATTTGTCACGCCTTCCATCCAATATTTTACATAATGTCTCTGTTATATTCTTTCCAATATGCATAGTATCAAACAAATGCACAATTTGTAACTGCTCGTAGTAGGGCAGCCTACTAAATTGTCAGGGATAACTTTTTAGTCCCTTAGGAAGGTGGTCATTTATGCCTTCATGACCTTCACGATCATCAATCACATCATCAGTTAACAAAACACAATAGAAAAGATGTTTTATGACATAAACCATTAGATGAAATGGCATTACCTTGACGATTAATTGTATTATATTCCAACTTCCACAGGTGAGGTGTCATTCTTCGTGGCTTTGATGTATTCTCTTCTTTCCCATTGAAAAAATGTTTTTCAGTATTTCGATACTTATGATTTTTGTGCAGAAAGTGTGTATACTCATCAAACACCTACTTTCCTAAACTTTTTGAATGGCGAGATTTCATCTTTGGACCACAAACTGGACATGCAAATTTTCTCTTTGTTTGAAGACCTACAAGATAATGTATAATTGGATTAAATATGTTAATTTTTTGAATTATAATTATCATTCGCAACTTGAACACTATAACATACCACAAAAATGTGTTAGCCCTGAGGCATCGTGTATTGTCCATACAAGCATCGCATGGAATTGAAATTGTCTTTGTCCTATTGGTCTAGAGACGTCATACATAATGACACCATTCCATAACTCCAACAACTCATCAATAAGAGGCTTGATATAAACATTCATATCTTTAATTTGGTACTTACCTAATCGAATGAACAAAAACATTACATAATTATTATGACCATTTTACTGCAATATTTATAATTAAATGTAGATGACTATATTTAAATGATAAAATACCTGGAACAATCATTGCCAACATTATGTGCTCCCTCTTTATTGACATCCATGGAGGAATTTTATTGTTGATAACAAAAACAGGCCACACTAAGTAAATAGATTTCATCTCTCCAAATGGATTGACACCGTCCGCTGCCAATGAAAGCTTGAGATTACGAAGTTCTTCTTTAAAATGTGGCCACTTTTCCTCTATGTCCATAAATGTTGAACCATCTGTAGGCATTTGAATAATGTTATCTCAACTTCTATTGTGTGCATGGTAATCCATAAATTGTGCCAAGCTAGTGCACTTGAATAATCGTTGCATACGTGGAATAATGGGAATATAGCGAAGAACCTTGCGAGGAACCTTTTTTGTTATTTGATCTGTTCAATATCTACTGATATGACATTCGGCGCATTCAATTCGAAATTCATGTTGTTTTTGATATATAATATGATCATTGGGACAAGCATCTATTGCTTGATACTTCATTCCAATATCTTTCATAATGGTAGATAATTCTCGATATGAGCAAGGTAGAATATTTGATGGTGGTAACAAAAACTCACCTATCAATCTACAGCAAAAAAATATAATTTGTTAATATAAAGAATATTAATGATACAACATGATTCACCATTTATTATGACATATATGACATACCTTAACATACGTGAGATTATTATGTTGGATAAACCATTCATAACCTTCAAGTTCACCAACAACAATACAACAGAGAGAAGAGTTGTTTGGGAGACTTCGTAAAGGGCCTCAAATGCCTTCTCAAGTAGAGGGACATCATGAACAACATCAAGGTCATCTTCATCATCATGATCAACTGCACCAATACTAAATGTGTCATGGATCAATGTATTTGTACCATCATCTTCAATTGTGTTTTGTGGCTCATGATCCTCATCTTCCATGGGATCATTATCTTTAGCTTTGATATTCACACCTCCATGTTCCTCCACTTCGAAAACCATATTCTTCGGGTTGTGTTGATCTATATCATGTGCTTCGGGGTGTTCGACCTATATAAAATTGATAAACATAAATAAACCATGATCATGATCTCATCATCAAGTGATTTCTTATGTATATAAACTCTTAAAATGATATAATGAAAAACTTACCAATGGATGATAATCATGTCCACCTTCAATGTGACCATGCAGCGGACAATGTTTATTAGTTGTTTTGATTAGAAGTCTTCTAGTCTTTAACCCCTTACAAATTTTGTAGGGACAATAACATTTTCCATCACCTTTTCTTTTCAAGTTAGACCACAATCTAGCAATTGTCTCCTTATTTTGTTGTTCGTTGATATTGTCTAGCATGGTCTTTCTTCATAGGCAAGAAAATCGAGCTATAGAACTAGTTATATAGAAGTTGAAATGTTAGTTATGAAATAACGTTTTAGTATAATATACCAAATTAAATTACTTGAACATAGAAATTATGCAAATTGAACCAAAACCATTTAACTCTTCTTTTTCATCTCAAAACATATCTAATGGCTTTGTGGTATGCAATCCTTGTATCATATCTTAAGTTGACTAATGTCTAATTGGGGTAATCCATGAGTGTCTAATGTGAATTCATTATCAATGTTGTGAAGTCATCGAGAGTATGGTGATAGTCATCCTTATAGGATCCTCTCAATACTGTTCCAATCAGTTTAAAAGGAAAGTAACTATCCATTCCCATGCTCATGCATACTTGCATGACTAATGTTGCCCTTGTGTATCCTAAACATTGGAGAGACCTTATTTGACTTGCCTAATCAATGTGGTTGTTGTCCTAATATGGAATACTGAGTTCTACCCTTGCCTCTGCATCAAACTCCTCACATCATGTTTCTTCAACAAAACACACTAATATGAATTGATCCAACACCATGAGGATAGGGTCAAGTATCATGGGAACTAATCATAATACGTGAAGACGGGTTTGACACATAAGTGTTGGCTCTCAACAATACCACACTTCCAAAATTGTCAGTCTCAAGACTTCTCCTATTGGTTCAACACTCATTGATGGCCACAAGGCCAAATCAATGTATCTAGGCTTCGAACTCCTTACTCTAGGCTTGGAGGACCCTACACAAGGTCTATGAACACTCACTTGGTATTACAATAGAAAGATCCTTCCTCTAGAACTTTTTTTGCAACACACACATCATTGGTAATCATTGTTATGATGGATGGTCTATTAGGACAGTAAATAAAATGCTTATTATTTTTTCACCCTTTAAAACTACAACAAGGTATTTGACTTGGCAAGGTCCCCACACATCACTTCAACACCAAACATTAGGCAATTAAACCTTTTGCCTTCTCAATGCATTTTTTTTTTTTCACTGGTTTTCTCAGTCTAATACATAGGGATATCAGACCTTTCATGGCATCATCACACGCGCAAACTTCCCCATATGTCCCTATAAGTCTAATATATTAAATACATTTCACCTAGCACTATCTGGTATAGATTCTTGTGTCCTATCCATATAGGATGTTTGCACACCACACTATCATCCTTGACTCATGTGTATGATGCAGAGGTACGGGCATGTATAATGGTTTCAACATGCAAAGTCAATGATCATACAGTCCATTCTTCTAGACACCCTTGGATACATTAATTGGCTTCTAGGCTTGGGAAAACTAATATGAATTGAGCCAACACCACGAGTATAGGGTCAAGTATCATGGCAACTGATCATAATTTGTGAAGATAGGGTTCACACTCATTGATGGTCATTTTGCAACCCACCTTGAGTCTACATGAGCTGCAGAAGCTTCTGATAAGTATGGATGATTGTCTCCTGCCAATATGCAATCCTTTCATATTTTAGGTGCCTACACACTATGGTGTTGTTAAGTATTGATTTATTCTTAAGACATATCATGACTCCATTACATGTCCACACTTGGGTTTACAAACACAACTCTATCAAAACAAAAACAATATCACTAGTAAAACTATGACTGTGACAATTAATACCCTTAGGATAGTCATAGAAATTTAATCTTTCATTTGGTTTTGATCCAAAAACCCTTCCAAAGGTTGCATAGGGTCCCCTCACCCCTCTCTTTGTCATCAACCACTTCAAAATACCAATTGCTTGGTCTTTCGACCAAATTCTTCACTCTTATTGCCTTTTACTGTCTGATACATAGAGATATCAGACTGTCCTCATGCCCAAACACATACCAAATCTGATTTGGAGCCATGCGCACAACATAATATGATACATAGCATGAAAAAAATTCTTCCCCCACATTTGGGTGAATTTATATGCATGGGAGACCAAACTATACATTATTTACTCCTCTCGGTAAACACTAGGCAGGGTTTTGACATCTTTTTGAAAAAACTATGATATCTTCTTTAAAACACAATGAAATTCAATGCCACAAAAAGACAAAATGAATTTAACTCATTTCTCTACCACATCCATTCAACTTCCCATCAAATTATGATGATTTTCACAATTAAAAATGAAGAGAATCAGACTGAAAAATCAAAAAATGCACATAAAACCCCAATTTCATTAAGAAAAACTCTTGGATGGCATGCCAAAGGCCTATTTATTCCCATCCAAGTGGGTTACAACCTCAAACCACCATAAAATAACTTTCCAACCATATTTTTAAGAGGTTTCTACAAGAAATGCAAAAGTTGTCATGGCAAAATGACAACTTTTTTCCCAATGGACCTCAAACTTTCACAATTAGGTCCCAATACATGAATTTTTGAATGGTATGGCAGCTTCCAAAGAGGGTAAAGCTTGCACACAAATTGAACTTACATAAAGATTACAATAAATATTTATTCAAATATGCAATTAACAATCTCCATGCACATCAATCCTCTTCACATTTAATGTCTCTCCCTAGACAATTTTTTAGATAGTTATTGATTTGACCAAACACATGGCAATTATATTTATGGTCTTTTCTATTCTTGTTTCTTGCATAGCGTGTCTCTATATTGTGCCACGCACCATCTCTGCAACCTTCCAAAGTAGTGTTATGTTTGTTCATTGCCCCTTTTACTAAACTCTATAAACCACAATCTTGTATTTATTTTTAATCGATGCTTTCCTACATTGTTTGATCTACCATCTTGTTAGAAATCTCCTCTCTATTATGCTTTGATGGATGTTGCATCCTGTTACAAACCTCATATTTTGGCACTGGCAGAAAGGATATTAGCAAAGGTTGTGGAATATGGCTTTTACATCTACCAATTGTCATTCCATCTTGTGCATATGGCTTTTACATGTAGAAGAAATAAATTTGATAAATAGGCCATATGGTGGATGATAAGTGAAGGATGTAAGTACTAAAGGTGTGGCACTAGTGGCTTTAGTACATGAAGGTGACTAGAGGTTGTGGAAGGAGAAATGGTGGAAGTTGGATCTATGGTAGAGGTGGAGTAGATGTTAGTTATGCATGAAAATGTTAAGCTAATACTCATAAAATATCTAGGAATCCAACATAAGGCATTCTATTTGTTAATAAATTTCTCTACCATTGAGCTACTACCCCCTTTCTTACCATTCCATTGTTGGCTTGAGTGTAGATTATTTTCAACATCCATTATAAGACACATTATAGGTTCTTGGGACTCCTAACCTAACCTAGCTTTGATAACATTTTGAGCTACTACTCATGGACTAGTTAGGTTACCAAGATATGACCTTCTATTTGTTGTTAGAATGCGATCTATGACTAAGTATTAGAGGATCTTACTAACTTGGGTATCATTCTTTTATGTGTCTCTGACATGACTCCTAGTAACTATATAAGGATCTTACTAGTCCTAGATCTATGCTTGTCTTTTTTATATGGTTCCTAGTGAGAATATATGAATCTTACTAGTTCTAAATGTCATAACTTTGTGTTTTGCATGCTCCATGTGTGTTACCAATGTCACTCATATTACTCACTTTGTACTTCCCTTTTATCTCAATATTGTAGATTGACAATATCATAAGTCTTGGGAGCTACCACCTTTCCAAACTTGTAGTCATCTTGACTCTTCAATATCTTGGTGAAAGAACATTTGGTTTCTCCATATTTTCCCAAGAGTACATGAGCATAATTTCATACTCTTGCTAAGAGGGGGCTAAATATTGCATCATAAGTTGTATCTCTTTATAAATATACACTAGGTTTGGACTCACTTTAGTGGTTATGCCTTATTTATGCCTAATTGTACTTAGGCTTGAGAATGTTTCCATAAATTTAGTTCATTCCCTTATTCATGATGTTCCTCATGGCTCAATTTTCTAAGACTAGGGTCTTGGTAACCCTTATTCATGGAAATTGGACCTAAAATTTTGAAAGATGAAGTTGGATTTGTAAATAGTAGGAATTTCCTCTCCAAATTTGGACTTTTCCAAAAGTTCAATTTGAAAAGGTGCAAGTTGCATATAGATACAAGTCTATTTCTCATTTCAAACCCCTATCAACTCCAACCCACATCTACCAATTTTTCAATCAAGCAATTCAAATCGATTGAGCATAGATCTATAATCAAGGAACAAGGCATTCAAAGATACAACTTTGTTACATTAGTTATGATCAACTACATTATGTTTTTCCATGATGAAAGCATACACTAACATGTTCTAGAAATATTAAGGCTTATGTGGAACTTCATGCCAAGCATTTCAAAATTGAGGTATATTTGTCAATTGTTTATTTACATTTATGTTTGGAACATATTAACACAAACTCTAATGTTATGAAGCTTCCTATGCTAGATAACTCCCTAGAACTAGTTCAAGATGACTCTCATGCACATTTGTAAATGTGAAAGGAAACACAATAGACAAAAAAAATAGTAGAAAAGGAAGATGGTTTTCCAGCTAAAGACCTTAACATAAAACATGAAAAATTTAAGTAACTATCTGAAACTACCTCATTGTTAGAGGGGGTGTGGTTGATAACTACAAAAATAGTTTGACAATGGCCTCTCTTACTCTATCTTCTAATGAGAACTGGAAACTCATCAATGCTACCCGCGAAAGGTTGATCCCTTAACCGGTTAGCTCGTTCTTCGCTGTGTATACATCCTAGTGCCATGGTAGGGGCATGGTGAGAGAGAGAGAGAGAGAGAGAGAGAGAAAAGAGAAAGAGAGGTCGATTACCCTTCGGGTCGTATAGAATTCATGGTGGCGAAAGGGGAAGACTGAACATCGACAACTGAGGCATGGGGGCAACATTAAAATACTTCCGATGATGTTGACCTAGGAACGACAAAGCATGGGTAGTTGTGAAATGCAGTGGATAGCTCAAGCAATGGGTGGGATGCAAGCAATTCCTCATATATGAAAATCAATGAATGAAGGGGGAGATTCAACTACCTCGAATGGTGAAGATTCTACCCAAGCAATTCCTCATATTATGCAAATCCCAAATTCCTCATGCAAATATTATGCAAATCCGAAGATTCAATGAATGAAGGTGAAGATTCAACAATTCCTCATATTATGGAAATTCAAAATGAAGGTGAAGATTCTACCTCGAATGGTGAGTGTGTGAAAGTACCTCGAATGGTGAGTGTGTCATTTGATCTTGCCTGGGGTTGAGGTCGATGCAGAAGCCTGTGCGGGATTGAATGCACAAATGACTTGCTCTCTTTTTTTTTAAAGTATAATGCCCGTTGTCGTCGAAATTTCGACGAACACAGGCACATTTTTGAAAAAAAAAACAAATTTCATTGCTAATGCCTTCTCCGTCGAAACTAAATGTGAAATTACCGTCGGAATTCCGACAAATTCGAGCATTTAAAAAAAAAATCAAATTTGGTCACAATATACCTTCTCCAACAGAAACCTGTGTCAAAATTCTAGACCAAATGTATTAGTGTAGGATTGAAATCAAGGGATCCCCAATCATCTTCTACAAGAACCTTCTTGGAGAAAAGGTGCCCTCGGTAGTAGAGTCAGGTTGAGAAGACTCTTCCTTAAGAACCTTAAGTCCACTTGAGGAAGTATTGGGAATCAATTCAGATATAGGAGATAGGTTTGATGAAGTGGTCACACTAATTGGAGTAGAAGCTTTAGAGGAATTATCTAAGATAGTTGGGGAAGAATTGGTTGAAGAGGATTTAGAACTTGATGTTTGTAAACAAGCTTGGAATCATGTGTCACCTAGCAAGGTATATGTTGTGTTGTTGTAAATAAATTTGATTTGCCTATGCAATGTAGAGGGGACAACTTGCATGCTATGAATCCAAGGTCTCCCTAGAAACAAGTCATATGTCAATTCTCCAGACATGACATGGATAGGTGTGGGTAAAGTAACAGGACCTACCTTAACAGGAAAGGTGATGATACCTAATGAAGATTTAGCAACATTATCAAAGCCACAGATAGTGAGAGAATCAAGCTTAATAAGAGATGTATCAACATTGATCCTATGCAACAAGTTAATGCTACAAACATTAATGCCAAAACCATTGTCCACTAGTGTTCATCTTGTCGCAATATCATTTATAATAACCACAATCATTAAGGGATCATATTGTTGTTGAATTTCACTAGAGGGCATCTCATCTTGTGTAAACACAATCTGAGCCTTGGGTGTTGTAATGGAGTTAATCAAGGAAGCCATACTATTGGATGTCACTGCGGATGGGACATTCAATGTTTCCAAGGCATCTTGTAACATTCCATGATGAGTCGAGGAAGTTTGAATCAAATCCCAAAGGGATATCTTGGCAAGAGTAGCTTTAAGTTGTTCAACAAGATCATATTCCTTACCAAGGGTTTGTGAAATGTGAGGTGCTTGAGGAAGATTAGATTGAGGATCAGGTAGAGAAGTTGGAACAAACAGAGGAGGATTAGGTTGCCTATTGTTTATCATGTTATAAGTATGGGCAACTGCATTATAACTCTCCTTAGTTAGTTGTCTAGCATAGCTATAAGGACTGTTAGTGGGATTCCTTCCTTGAACCGTAATGATAGGTTTGTTTGGAGTGCTAAAGGAATCATGACTATATCCACCTTGAATCGTGAAAAGAGGTTGATTAGAAAGAGATGAAGTTGGAGAAGGACAAGCACCTTGGACAACAAAAAGAGGTTTTCTATGTTCATTCACATTGATCATATTGATTAACCTTTTAGATGCATTATTCTTGTTGGAAAGTTTAGGCAAAGACATAAAGTCATCAAGGGCATCATCCAATAAAGCATGGTCATAGTGATTGAAAGGTGTATCTTTGGACTCAAAAGGAGACATAACATAATAGAGGGAATTACGGGAGTCAACCATGTTGCTAGATTTAGTGGAGGAGTTGATAGGAATGTACCCATGAGAGGAATCATTCAACTTATCTTTCTCATCACCACAAAATGGCATAGTAACAAGGTTGATTAATTATTTGGCAAAACGAGAGCTTAGAAGGCTTAGGGTTCAATAACTCTTCTAGAGCTTCATCTAATTCATCCTTACTAAACTCATAATCAACATAATTGCATACATCATCAAAAGCATGAACATCTTGCAAATATAAATCTAACATTTTGAAATAAAAATTGCATGAAACTCAAGCACACAATGCAAGGAAAATGAAAGAAATCTATCTCTTTTTTTTCTTTTCTTTTTTTATGTTTTGAAAGAAAATGAAATAAACTAGATCTAGATCTAACAATGCAATGCAATGAAAATAAAATTGGATTCACGTCGGGTTCACCAAAGATTTGTAGGGGAAAAAGTGAGACCGAGTATGGAAACTCTAATCCCACTCTCATATACAGTCATGAAATACGAAAGAGCCTAGGGAGGTAACACACTTCGGGCTACTTCTTGTGTGGAAGAGAGAGTCGAGGATCACCTCTTAGGTTTTCTATTCCTTTGTTGTAAATGAGAGAGAGGAATGATGCAAAAAAACAATCTAACCTAAAATGCAAGTAAGCAAGCAAACCTTAATCTGAGAATGCAGATCAAAGGACAACTGATGTTCTGTTGAAAAGTACAGATCAAAAGGTAAAATCAGAGGTGCACCTGTATCTGAAATTTGAGCAGAAATTTCTAGGACTAGGGTGCCACGCCATTGTCCTAATTCTGCAAGTCTAGAGTTGCAACTGACAAGATGGGTTATGAATCCTGCAAGACATTGTTCTACCAAATCCTGCTGACAGAGGGTAGGACCATGGTGCCACACCACTGTCATGGGCAGGACCAAGGTGCCATGCCCCTGTCCTTAGTGTTTTTGTTGAGATTTGCAACAAAAAATTGTCTCTGTGTGCTCTTTCGGTCGCAAAACTTCTAGCGACGCTCAAATCCGAACCTATACCTGAAACTAAAAAATAGGGTTTGGGGTGGCTATATAGGGTTTTCCCTTAGTCAAACCCTTATTTTGGTGATTTCCACCTCCACAAATAGTTGATAATGTACTGAAAATGTGTGTGCAAGATCCTAAAATGAAAGCAAACAATCTAGAGAAACCCTAAAGAGTAAACCCTAATTGCTTATAATTGACAAAGTAAATGCTCCAAATCCATGATGCAAAGTGATCTAAAGAATGAATATAAATAAAAATGAAGCTTATGCAAAGACATGAAAACAACATGAAACCATACCCAACCCTAAGGGAGAGGTACAAGCCAATCTTCAGTTGGTGATCTCTTATTGTTCTCCTACATTTTCAAAAGCCCCCAATTGATGAAATGATGCTTGATGAATGTTGAATGTTTTTTAAGACTTCAAAGATCTATTCTTTCGCTGCAAAGAAGGCTCTTTATGCTCCAAAAACTCATCTTTAGATTCTCAGAAGAAGACCCCTTCAAATGAAGAAAGAGAACTCTTAAGTATGAAACCCTAGATCTTAATTTCATGTTTAGGCCAACCTAGGGTTTGAATTTCCCGCCGATCTTTTGGGGTTAAGCATTATTATATCATAGGATTGTGCTCCCAAAATTTTGGGGAAAAAGCTGAGGACCATGTGCATTCCCGCCACGGTCCGACCAACTTTTCACCAAATTTTCTGGGTCGTTAGATATGATGATATTAGAGCGCATCCCAAAGTTACAGCTGACTTTGAGATGTTTTGATATGCGAAATCGGGCCTAAATGGTCGAAATAAGACATAATTAGGGTTTATGATTAAATGATTTATTGAAAGAATAAGATGAAAAGGGGCACACTTAGAGTAAAGGGCCCAACTTTATAACATGTAAAGTGATGAAACATGACTTTAGATTTAATTAAATTAATTAATTAAATGCTTAAAAGGGAATTAGAAATGCAAGATGCAAGACACATTAAGGCAGGTGCTCACCTAAGTGTGAAATTGTACCACCCTAGCAAGGGTGTACAATTTATGACACTACATATACTGTAATAATTCCAGTGCTATAAATATGTCTAAGAATCAGGTGCAACATTAAAAGGCTAAGCATATATTAATTAAATATAATTACTTGAGAGAGCAAGTCGGTGAACAGAAGGTGAAGCTGGAATATGTATCTACAAAGGAACAAATTGTTGATATTTTCACTAAGCCTTTGCCTACAGATACATTCGTCTATTTGAGAGACAAGTTAGGGGTATTCACCCCTCCTGATGAGAATTAGATGCATTGAGTTGCATTGATTCAGTGGAATTCAGAGCCTTATTCTTTTATCTGGATTGATGAGTTGGTGATGCTCCTCAGCAGGAGTAGTCTATTGATTTGGTTGTGTGTCCCAGGGGGAGAGAGATTCATGATTATGTTTTGGGAGAGAGTTTGGTTTTTTGTTTTGGTGATCTTTGGCATTGTTGTCAAAGGGGGAGAGAGATCATGTGAAAAACTACTTTACTTATCTTGATCTTAGAGGGAGTTTGCTGGTGATATCTTCTTTCTTTGCATTGACTGTTTTTCACATTCAGATGTTGTCATCAATGCCAAAGGGGAAGATTGTTGGATTATTGGGGAGATTGTTATATTTGGTTGTTCATTGTTGTTGCTAGGATATGTTGTCATTGATGTCAACATATTCCTATGAGTTATTCCGGTGAGTTTGGGAAGAGTTTTTTATCCGGTTTTGTAGTTTGGTCTTGTTGATCACTGTTTTGCAGAATCCAATATTTCCTCCGGTATATTTCGATGTGATCAGATCTTGTGCTAAGACTCTGGATTATTGTTTGGGATGATCTTGTGTATCTTCATTTCAAATGTTTCATGATTTGGTGCTCCGCGAGTTATCTTTCCTTGTGATAGTTACTGATTGGTTGTGCTCTTGAGCTTTGAGACGTTGACCGATGAAGATTTAAAAACAGGTGTTGGTGCAACTGTTTTGGACGATTCTAACGTGCTTGTTGGTGTTTCTAGTCGTGTCCTATTTTTTTTGGCAATCCGCATTGATCGTTGTGCAATTTTTTGGTGATTTCTATGAACCGGTGATGATTTGCGTGTTATGCAGTATTTCTGGTGGTGTAACATGTTGCGGTTGATCTTGGTAGGATTTTCGGTGAATGTAATCATTTGTGAATTTGAATTAGGTCCATGCTATGTAATGTAAATCATAATATTGGTCTAGTGGTCGATCTTTGTATCGTGTAATGTAATTTTTGTAGTTGTGAGTTGAGGGTTGAGGGTTTAGCCAACCTTGTTATCAAGGTTGATGATTTGTATATAGGTGATATAGTCACACAATTTAGGTGTCGGTATTATGTCTGCATTATCAAAGAGTGATGAATGTGTGAACAAGGATATATCATTCAGCGAAGTGTTGAGGTGTGTTTGGTGTTGTAGAGCAGACAACTGTGCTTAACCAGAACTGTCCTCAGGCATTTGTAGATGCTATCATTGCAGTTCATCCCTTCTAGATTGTAGTCCGAATCATATTGTAAGTCAGTGAGACTTCCCTGAGGGTTGTAGCCTTCCAGGCAAATACCTTTTGAGCAATGAGCTCTAAGAAGTGTGCTTGAATGCATGTGCATTCCCCATGATAATATTTTCACATACTACTGCAGAGTATCATCTTATTGTGGGTAGGTACCCACTATGGTTTTTCCCTTAACCGGGTTTTCCACATAAAAATCTTGGTGTTGTGTGTTGTGCTATTAATTTGTTTATCTATTTGTTGATGCAGTTTATCAGTTTATGTTTTGAAGTTTAATTTGTTGTGATCTGATGAAGACCGATTCACACCCCCCCCCCTCTCCCCTCGCTCACCCCTTAGTCTTCCTTCTTGATTGCTGCTAATAAACCCCACTAGTGGTTACCATACTTGGGCCCCTACTTTGACATTCTGAAAGAAATAATACATGTTGAAACTATGTTGACCCAATAAATTGTATATATTAATGGAACCCAAATTTAGATAACATTTAATTTCATGATTGGGTGAAGATTTACAACTATGTTCCTACATATAACAAATTAAAAAATTACAATAAAATAAATAAAATGTTAAAAAATATTGTTGCATTATAAGCTCTTAGCCTTACTAAAATGTATTTTTAGATTTTCGTGAAGATACCCCCAGTAAGATAAATTTAGAGTTGAAGTTCAATGTTTGTTGAATTTATGACACAAGAAGGGTTAGGCTACTAGATGGGTTGCCATATAGACAATTTAAAGTGAAAGAGTTTTGGTTGAAACTCTTTTGCCCTTTTTTCCAGGTTTAAAGACTTTCCATATTATAAGTTGAAGTGAATTTGAATTTTAATATCAAATTATAACAATTTTGATCAAATGAGTTTTGACGAAAAATCTTTGTGTCATGTAGTTGTCAACTTAGGTTAAAGTAAAATTGTTTCACCTAAAACTATTTTGTTGGCAAAGAATGCCACACAACTCTAGACTTTCACCTACTTAGCCCAAGTTAATAATTTATTTTAATAAAAAGGAAGGACTCACCATGCTAATTGATGCACTTACCAATTAGTATTTGTAAAGATTGACCAAGATTTTATACAAATTTCTTGAACTATGTGCATAAGTTTACCATAGAGATCAATTATTTTCAAAGAAAAGAAAAGTTTTACTATGAAATTTATGTACTTAACCATGATTTGCTTGGCTCTCATGAAATATTTTTGGGGACCTCTTCTTAAATTTATCATTGGTTAATTTGTGAATCTTGTCATCCAGCTTCTTTAGGTTCTAGGTGTTTCCACATCCATAAAGTTGTGCCCTTCTATCATATTACCATGCTTGTCCCAATAAGTTGTTGCAATAGTCCATTGCTATGATGTCACAAGTGACCTCATATGCATACCTTCTAATATTAAATTCTACATTGCAATGTTTACTTACTAATATTTTTGTGCTCCTTAACCATGACACCTTATAGGGATTAGGGTCAAAATCCCTTTTTAATTCTAGCTTTACCACCACTTCTACTAAAATAATATTTTCTATGTTGCTACTATCTATTATCATTTTGTAGCACTTCTCAACTTGCACATGGTTTTGTAAAGGATTTTCCTTTATGTTGGTGTTCTTCTCTTCTCTTTGGGTGGCTTCAACAAGATATGACACATGACCAGTTCCTCTCCTCCCTTAGGGATCTTTATGGCATTAATAGATGCATTTCTTTCTAGGGTTCCTTTAGCCACATGATTACTCTCTTATTTCTTTCTTAATGTGCTACTTTTTTGTGCTTGTTTGTATTCAAACACATGATGTCTCATTTATTCACACTAGAACCATTCTCACAAGAAAACCCTTTCTTTTCCTCACTCTCTTCCTTAAGTATGCTCCTTGGATGATGTAGAACTTCACCCCCTTATGACATGCTTGATTCAATTGTACACATTTATGCACATTTTCTCAAGAGCTTCATGCACTACTCCCTCTAAGACACATGCTAGACTTTATTGTCTCCTTGATTTTTTTTTGTAGCATTCAACATGTATGAGTAATACTCCTCCATAGTCTTAGGCACTACCATCTTAAACTCATTATAGATACTAAGCTTTAGTGTATTCATATGTACCTCACAATCTATATTTCACTTTCTTCTACATGTCATACCCTAATAGTTATGTGTTAAAACTCCTCCATATAACCTTGAATACATTTCTCCTTCTATATTAGGTTCTATGTCTTTTTGAATAAGCTCGTATCATAGTTTGCTAGAAAGAACATTGCCTTCAATAGGGTGACCATTCTCCACATATGTGGATCTTCTTCCCTCTTTATTATCTCTCCTAGACATGATCCCGCATATACATCCCTCTAACTTGGTGTAAGTAAACTTGACTCTTGGATCCTCAACCATTTCATACTCAAAACTATTTCTCCAACTCTATAACCAAGTCCACCATTTGTTCTAGGTATAAACCTCTTGTGTGACTTGAGACATAAACTTATATGGGTTACATGTACAACTTTGGTGTTGGCCCTCAACGATCTCCTCTACTAGGTCCTTGTCACCATCCATTAGTGCCTCCAATGCGTTGTTGTCATTAGACTCTATATTGATCTCTTTATTATATATTTTCTATCTTGAACATTCTCACTTAGAGATCTCTTACGAGTTCTTCTAACTTTGTTACTTTGACCTAGTTTACAATTTTACTAAGAACAAAATAATCAACTAATAACACTTAGAAATGATAACACTTCCAAATAATATTTACTAAGAGCAAATTAATCAAGCTATCATTCACAAAAGGTAAAATCCCCTCTAAAAACTTAGCTTACAAGTTAAATAAAACAATCTTAAAATTATCATCCATCATTTATTAAAAAACATTACTCTAAACTATAACCGACAAGAAGTAAAATTCCCTCTGAAAACTTAACTTACAAATTCAATAAAATAATCTTGAAAATTGTTATCCACCATTTATTAAAAATATTACTCTTACTACTTAAATTTATTACTTGAAAGCTTCACCTTACCTAGACTCTAGAAATATGATTTTATAACATCCATTTTTTTAAAAATGTAGTTGTACTTTATATTCGGAATTCATCATAGAATAAGTGTTAAAAACCACGTACATACTTACCTAAAACCAAGCGTTCATCCACCTACTAAATTCCTCCAAATAACGCTGGGAAACGTGTCACCATTTCTGTCAACTGACGGAATCGGACAGAAATTACGTTTCAATCTCAAACCCCACCGTTATTTTGACGGCGTCTAACAGAAATTACGTTTCAGTCATACCAGTTCAGAAGCTCAAAGTCCACCGTTATATTGACGTTAACTGACAGAAACAACGTCATAATCTCAAATTCTACGTTAAATAACGACACTTGCAGGATTCTGCAATCCTTTCTGTCGTCGTTATATGCAGATCCATTTAAGGATTCCCCATCACCAACAACAATATGAAATGGAATAACTTCATTCACATACCTAAATGATTTTCCCCAATTCATATGAAATGGACTACCAGCATTAAATGTTTGGGCCATGGCTAACAGAAACTAACGACTTCCCAGAACAATAAATATACCGTTATTTAACAATGTACACTCGCTGGTTTGGATTCTGTAACATTAAATTCTCAGGGCTTTCTCGTTGTAGAATTCTGTGACATTTATAACATACACGAGGTACACAGAGCTGTCATCACTCACCCATTAAATCTTACACGATTTCTCTGAGATATAAACTGTGTCAACAAATTAAGACATACAAATATAGACACGGGCCTTCTATAAACGGGCCAAAATTTTTACAGAAAGCGAGAGAGAGAATTTCAGGCGCCCTGTGGATCTAATAATAATGTTTTAAAAGCCCTTCAAACCGGGCAGCAGCATCAGAAGGAGAGGAAGCAGGGGCAACAGCAAAGGCATTGTGGGTGTTGTGGCAGCAGATTGTTGGAGCTCATCAGAATCAACAGCCAGGGGCATGTTCTCTTGATCTGGACTACACTGAGACTCCCGTAGTGGATGATCTGTGTACATTACGGCTCTCAGAACTGCAGAAACCGTGGGAATGTAAGCCGTTTTGTTCTTGGCGAGCAACCAAGTGAGGCCCATTAATTCACAGTCTCTGTTATACATTCGACTGGTCCTTTCGGAAATCCCCCCATTTCTGCCCTGCCTGCCTTTGAGCTGCACAGAGCCCAGCAGAGAAAAAAGCGAATCAGGTCTTCTGTGGATGACATTTTAAGCCACAAGAGCCTACTTACTTACCATAACCAGCAATGACATTTTTGCACTTAAATTGTACCAATTGTGTGCAATAGACTAGTAGATTTTCACTTTAAGAGAATGTTTTATGTTGTTATTGGATTTGACTGCATGAAAGTGTGATCCAAAACATTGATGGAAACATACAGACAACCTATTAGATTCTCATTATGACAAACTTATTAAGCCCATATGACCTGCAGCATACAGACAATCTATTACATACCCATTGTGACAAAATTATTAAGCCCATTTGACCTGCGTACATTTCTTGGAATTTATGCTTGGCGCTTAAGTCACAAGAGCCTACTTACGTACCATAACCACCATGGCATTTTTGCAGTTAAATTGCACCAGTTGTTATCTGTGCAATACAGAACAACCTATCATTACATACCCATTGTGACAACCCTTTTTAAACCCATTTGATCTGCAAACATTTCTTGGGATTAAAGCTTGGCGCAAGAGTCACAAGGTCCTACTTACTTATCATAACTACCATGGCATTTTTGCAGTTAAATTGTACTACCAATTTTGTTATCTGTGCAACAAGATACAACTTACTACATACCCATTGTGAGAAACCTATTAAGCCCATTTGACCTGCAAACATTTCTTAGGATTCAAGCTTGGCGCTTAAGTCACAAGAGCCTACTTACTTACCATAACCACCACCATGCCATTTTTGCAGTTATATTCTACCAATTTTGTTATCTGTGCAACAAAATACAACCTACTACATACCCAATGTGACAACCCTATAAAGCCCATTTGACCTGCAAACATTTCTTGCAATTTAGGCCGAAAGCTTACCTTATCAAGGGCCCGGAGGCACTGGGTGCATCCCTGGAAAGATGGGTCAGTGCAGTTGGACGCGAGGGCTCGAACCGCAGACGTGGGGGCAGAGGCATTGCGGTGTTGCAGAGAACCAGGAGAGGAGACATTGAAGGCAGTGGGGCAGGTGAGGGAGGTGAGCTGGTGGAGGCGGATGCCGCAGAAGCAGAGAATTGCATCGCAGGTGGCGTTGGGGCGGGGAATGTGAATTCCCCGGGCGGCAAGAGAAGACTGGAGACTGTTCACGCAGGCCTGAGAGTCATCAGGGAGGACAGGCATCATCTGGTCGGCGGCGGGGGATGAAAGTGGCGGCGCCGCCGAGGGCTGAAGCGCAGTTCGGGCATGGGCGGCGTAAAGCCAGGCGGCCAAAACAGGGCAGCAGCGGCTCCGCTCCAGCGTTCTGCCCTCCCCACAGGCCTCCTCCACTCCTCCGAAGAGCTCATCAGAGAGATCCAGAGGACAACTCTCTTTGTGCTGGTTTTGCTGCTGTTCCACCACAGGTAGCGCAGGTACCGTGTTCGAATCCCCTCCGCCATGGCCACCTGCAAATCCCAATGCCATCACACAGGCCAAGACCCAAATCGGAGCTCTCATTTTCAGCATTCTGAATTCCCCCCAAACACCCACATTCTGAATGCCACCATTATTGGTTTTGTCATATATAGTGGAAAAAGTTCACGGGATTGCAAGTGCAGACTCTGGCTGGCATTTCTTCCCAGCTGGGAATTTAAAAAAACAAAACAAACCAAAAGCTGCGAGTCTTTGTTGTTGGGTTTGTCTGTTATTGTTGAAGTCATGATTTTTAAATAGTGGGGCCCATGGCGGGCAGTCGGTATCTTCTGCCATTCATAGTCCCCTCCATCTGTCAGAACAGAGCTCCTCCTCACTTGACCCCATAATCTTTAGATTAAGGGTACTCCATTTTCAATCAAATCTGGATTAGAGGACAAGATATGATGATTGAGAGAATCACAAAGGCTATCTTTTCTTCCCTTCAACTTCGGGACTTGCAGAGGCTATTCTTACCTTTAGCTTTTGAGACTGGTAGGTCGGTAAGACCCTCGATGGAATGAAGAAAAGGTACATCTCTGCAGCTTAACCTTTAAGTTCAACGTTCTATAGCCATTGCCATTTGGTCTGGATTCTTGGGTAAGAGGATTCAGTTCAACCTTCTATTGCCACCATCATTTGGTCTGGATTCTAGGGTAAGAGGATTCAGTAGTTGAGTATTTCAATTTTGCATTTTTCAAAATCATATGAAGTAATTTCAAATCACTCTCAATTTTTTACATGACGTATTTGATAAGTATTTAATAATTTCGTTAAGTCTTATGACAGAAGAGGATGCTATCAAGTTAGCCATTCAAGTTAGCATATGTCACACTAAGGTTAAGCCCCTACATTATCAAACCATGATGCTGCCACTTATGAGTCACGCCCTCCAAATGTAGAATTGCTAACTTGATAGCTTCATCATCTGTCATAGGGCTAAGTGAAAGGTATGTATCTAATTTTTTAATCTACACTCCATGACACCACCATTCACAAGTCAGATCCTCCAAATGTAGAATGGCTAACTTGATAGCTTCATCTTTTTGTTATAGGCTTGAGCGAAAGGTATGTATCTAATTTTTGAATCCATAGTCCATGATGTAGTTGAACCAAATGCACTATAGTAACTAGTAAGTCATTTGCTTATAATTAATGTCTAAGGTCCACATGATCAAATATGATGTCATATTAGCATAATTTTTTTAAGGTATCCAAAAAGACCTAAAATCAAAGTGTAGACTAGTTGTTGTGCATCAAGACATGTTTTATTGGTGAGTCTTTGTGACATCATACAATTTGTTACTTTTTATATGTAAAGAATATATTTTCTTCATTTATGTGTATTCATGATAATACCCTCATTATGAGTCCTTTGCTTATAATTAATGTCTAAGGTTCACATCAACAAATATGATTCAACATAGCATGTTTTTTCTAAGGTGTCCAAAAAGACACCTTAGTTTCACGTATATTAGAATCTTCTATTAGAATCAAACCATGATGAGAAGCCTATTAATCGAGTTCTATCAATTAGCATTTAAAACTTGGCATTTTGTTATTTATTTATTTATATTGTTTTACTTGGTTTCGTTTTCAATTTTTGTTTTTCCTTATGACTTATAATTTTATAATCTATCATCTCTTATAATAAAATAATTTAAAATATTTTAAAAATTTACAATTTAAAATATTCAATACTAAATATTTATAGTTATTTTTTAAAATTATTAATAAAAAATGCAAAAATATTTTCTCAAAATCATTGGGAAACAATTTTATATATTGAAATATATTTTATTTACAAATATTTTTACATCAATGCTAAGAGATTTTCACAATCCATCATATAGAGTGAAACAACATATTGAACATAATTGAATCAGAAACAATATTCGCTAATGATCTTGATTGTTTCCGGATTAGATTGTGTGTGAGTATTTTGCATAACGTTTCGGATCACACTCAGTGATCCATCATCGAGATCCGAAACATTATGCAAAATACTCACACACAATCTAATCCAGGAACAATCAAGATCAATAACTTATAGATTGTGGAAAATTGATGTCTCTTAATATTCACTAAATATTTTTACAGTAAATTAATATAACTATCAATATTCTATAATAATATAGCTATGCAACAAATATACAATTAAAATATAAGTGACATTATCTTGAGCTAAATCCAAAACAGTAAGGCCACTTTATGTAAAAAGGAGATGGAGTACACCTTTTTGAAGCTCTCTTATTAACATTGGTGGGGTTTACTCATATTAATGGTCATTTTTTCATCATTACATTGGGGAAATACATGAATTACTTTTTCTTTCAATCATCCCAAAACTTTATTTTTTTGTTTGGTTTGTAACAAAATAGTGAGAGCATATCTTGACTTGAGAAAAGAAAAAGAAAAGAAGATGCATTTTATCTCTTTCAAAAGGGGAATAAAGAATTACTCCTTTTTTCGAGTTTTATCTCCTTTTATTGGAATAGTATTTGCTCTTTATGAGTTTGACTCATTTTTTTAATAATATTTTGTCTAAAATTTCTTTATATAAATTATTTAAAGTATGATTATTCACTTTGAAAAAATTCCACCTATGGATCTCTTTTTATTAAGATTTTCAACTTAATTTTAATCTAAAGATTCATGAATAGGTGTTGAATTATGCTGCTTTTTTTTTTTTTTAAGGTAATGATAATATAATTTAAACTGTCATATGATAATTTTTAAAATAATGTTTTGCATTTTGCTATTAAAATAAAAAGTGTTAAAGTGATATTAAGATTTAAAGTGTTGTTTTTTATCTTAATTTTTAACATATTTACGATGTTGAAATATCAAAGTAATCATTTGATGTTAATGGTTTTAATGTCATTTTTAAGAAAAAAAAATTAGTTGTCGCTTTATCGGTTTAGTAAAACAAAAGAAGCATGTTTAAAGAGCCTAACGGTTAAGGATCATTTAACAAAATAATTTATCTTAGTTTCAAAGCTCTAATATTATTTAAAGATAAATGACAAAAACATCTCATTCAAAGAAGATGATTAGATGAGTTAAAGCTTCTTGTTTTTCATGATTATGATAAATTTTGACATATCTACAAATGTTTCATCCCCTTTCAAGAAAACTTAAATATACTTCAAAAAATTAGAAATATAAGAAAGATGAAGATGGAAATGTTAGAATGTAAGCCTCAAAATTTTTCCAAGGAATAAAAACTAAAAGAATTATTCCTGAAGGAAGAGCACTTAGAGCTACAAGAAAGTAAGAGGAAAAAAACTTGGAGGAATCTACCATACATGTAGAAGGTGGGGATCTTAGTTTATAAATCAATATCTCATTAAATTTGCAAATTAAATGTCATCATGAATTCAATGAGACAACATCATTTGTTGAATGCACAACTGACACATATGTCCATATTCATAACACACCCATCAACATTCTAAATATTGAGTACGTTTCATATGAAGGAACATATAAAAGGGAGGATACTTGGACCATTCCTATGATTCCAAATTAGAAAATAAAAAATGATGGTTTAGTTCAAGAAAATTATGAGGAAAATTTTCAAAATAAATTTGTTGAAAGTTATGCACATGATAAGAATATATTAGTAGAATTCAATGGAGGTGTTAAGTTCCCAAATTCAACAACAAATAGAAAATAGTTTACTTGTTTCCTTTAAGATAATAATGCTATCAAAGATTTGATATTTCATGCAATATTATTGCAAATTTACTATCATTGTGTAAATCATGCAAAAGAGTTCATATGTATATATGAAGAGTATGAGATCTAGGTGATCTTTTAAGATACACAAAGGGTAGATAATGTAATATGTGCAATACCATCATTGTTGATAATTTCATCAACTCATACAATTGGATAATTGAAGAAAGTCTAAATTGACAATGAAGAGCATAAGTAAAATGATGTGAATGATAACAAGGTACAATGGTATAACAACAATACAACAACCATGTAAATATATATACTTACTAACAAAAATTGATATGCATTGCACCAAATTCTTATAGTGATGGTTGTGCCAATGCTTCCTTTATTGTGCATTTGAAATATCTAACGTAAAAAAATTAAATTAGAAGTTAAAATAAATGAGTGCATGGTAATTTGTAGCTTGTGAACCTTTTGTACAACTATATTTAAATTCATAGACTCTAGGCTAATGTGAACTTCATAAGATGATAAACTTGATAAAAACTCTCATAATTGCAAAAGCATCACAAGGAAGAATTTTTTAGCATTCGATGCTATCAAAATGGTGCAATAAAAGCATGGTGATTAGTTAAACCTTTATATGATGATGACATGGAATCTTGGCATCACTCAAATGATTAGTTAGGAAGAGAATAGGTTGTCAGATATGTATTTTCCAAGGAAAAATGATTTTGAGAAGGGAGGACTCTCATGCTCCTTATTGGATCTAGGGAAATAATTAATAATATTTGAAATATTATATTAAAAAGAAAATGAAATTATATATACACTTCGAGAAGGAGTTTTAAATTAATAAATAGGGGATTGTAAAAGGGGGAACTTGGCTAAGCAACTTAAATATTTTATCAAACTAATTTATCTACTAGCTTGGACCATGTGTTTATTTATTTGCTTTTGAGGATGAAAATTCTTCATGGAATGTGCAAGTGATTGAAGGATTAAAATGAGTGTAGTAGGAGGCATGGGCATCATCTGATCTAAAAAATCAAAACATTTAACACACACAAAAAAAATCTAGCTCTCTTTTTCTATATTATCTTATTACATATAATGACTCTACATTGATCTCCAAGGCTAAAAACAATGCCTTATTTTATACATAAAAATAAACTAACTTAGGCCTGAAACAGATTTGATCATATCCCCTTTTATTTAGGAATTTCAAAACCAATCCTAAATTATTATAACCACCCTGTTGTAGAAAATAGACTTAGTATTAATTACTAAATATGATTCTTTGGAGGGTACAACAAATTTCTCGGTATATTCTAGAATAATTCATGCACTAACATTAGACTACCAAGGGGCATAAAATTTCTTCATGGCTCATGTCCATGAGTTCATCAATAGCACTACCATGCTTAAATATGTTTGAAGCAGTCATCCATGTAGCATCTTCAAGTGGATATTCCTTCCATTTGACCAAGTATTGAAAATCCTCCTTGCCTCTCGTCTTTATTTACTACCTTTTTGTCTAGAATTGATTCAATTTCCTTTGTTTGCATATTAGGTAATTGTTGTTCCCAATTTATAGTTTGATCGTTATCAGGTTCAAGTGCATTTCTTAAACTTGCTTCCCCTGTGAAAGGATATAAATCTAAAACATTGAATATAGGAGAAATTCCAATATCATGTAGAAGGTCTACTACATAGACATTTAAGGAAAAAATACTCAAGATTTTACAAGGCACGATCTTTTTCAATGTTAGCTTCTTGTATTCCTTCTTAGGAAACCTTTATTTTCTTAAATGTGCAAGAACCAAATATCCAACTTCAAAATTTACCTCTTTCTTCTTCAAATCTGCTCTTTTCTTATAATTGTTTGTGTTGTCTTGAAGCTATTGTTTGACTTTTTCATGCAAAATTTATTGCATAACTATTACAAAATCTTCTCCATCAATACTTCTCATTGTTTACCCAAATTTATCAACTCATAAATACCTATTGGATGTATGCCATATACAATTTAAATATAATAAATAATGTTCTTCTATTTGGTGAATTATTATAAGAAAAGTTTGCTTGTGCAAGTACCCGATTCCACTATATGGGATGTTCACTTACTAGGCTTATTAAGATGTGTCTAGGGATTCTATTGACCACTTTAATTTTCCCATCTATATGAGGGTGATAAGCTAAAATAAAACTAATATTTGTTCCCAAATTTTTCTAAAGAATCCTCCAAAAATAGCAAACAAACTTGGTATCCCTATCAAAAATAATACTTCTATGGAGTCCATGCAATCTTACTGTTTACTTGAAAAATAAGTTGCCAATGTGAGTTGCATCACTTGTTTTAGAACATGTTATAAAATATGTCATTTTGAATAATTTATCAACTACAAGAAATATGGAATCATTACCCTAGTGAGTCTTGAATAGTCCAAGTACAAATCCATACTAATTGAATCCCATGGCCTACTAGGAATAGGAAAGGCCCAATATAATCCTATGTTATGGCTTCTTCCCTTAGCATATTGGAATATCTTGCATCTTTCAACAAACCTCTTCATATCAACTTGCATTTAAATTGGTCAGAAATAGTATGACTCAATTGAGCAAGTGTTTTGTTTTGCCCAAAATGTCCTACTAACCTAACACTATGTTTCTCTTTCAACAAATTTTCTCCCATTGAACATTTAGGAATGCATAGCTTGCTACCCTTGAACAATAGTCCTTCTTGAAGCATGTAGTCCATCTATGGACTCCTATCTTTACTTATAGGATCTTCACATGTTACATAAGCATATTTGAAGTATGAATCCCCCTTGTACATGTCTTTCAAGACATCAAATCCTAAGCTATTAACTTTAGATTCTTGCATAATAATATTTCTCCTACTTAATGAATCTGTAACTTTATTAGTTTGTCCACTTGTATACCTGATAATAAAGATTAAATTTTGCAAAACCTCAATCCAATTTACATGTCTTTGATTCATTTTAGATTGACTACTAATAAACATAAGGCATGGTTATCAGTATATAATATAAATTTATTAGGCATTAAATAATGCTTCCACTTCTTCAAAGCTTGGACAATGACATAAAATTATTTTCCATATAAAGAATACTTATTTTTGGCATCATTGAGATTCTCACTATAATAAGCAATTAGCTTACCTACTTGGCTTAGGACAACACCTTTAGCAATACCACTAGCATCACATTTTACTTGAAAAAGTTTACCAAAATCAGGTAACGCTAAAATAGGTTGGTTTGTAATCTTTTCCTTAAGTAACTGAAAGCTTCTTTAGGCTTCCTTAGTCGATTGGAATAGCTGCTTATTTCCATTACTTCTTTTCATAATTGGAGCACAAATATTGCTAAAATTTCTTATAAACTTCCTATAGAAGCTAACTAAACCATGAAAACTTCTTACCTCAAATACATTTGTTGGAGTAAGTCACTTTATTATAGCTTTAACCTTTTCCTTGTCCATCTTCAAACCTTCTTGTGATATAACAAATCGATTGGGTGAAAATTTTGTAAACTGACGAAGGTTTACAAAATGTGAGTTTCACAACAACACATGAGATAATATCTCTTAGAAGGAAAGATATGATCTCTCCTAATTGTAAGGGAAGGCTCCCCCTTACTATTGCAATTAATTTCTATTATATCTACTTGCTAACTTTACACTATTCCAGAATGACACAATAACTTAGTCCCCTTTTTTTTTCAGAACAAGTTATATCTAATTCTCTTTTCAAAAAAGATTTCTTCTTAACTAAAACAATCCAAATTTTGCAGTAATAATAAAAACTAAGATAATTAGGAAGTAAAGTGTCCATGAAAGAACAAAGTCTTCTATTACTTCCCTTTTTCTGAAAATGACCTGGGGATGGGCCTTGTGTACACCAAGAAGTCAAAGATTCTTTTGAATACCTAAGTCCTATCAACCGTTGTAACCCAAATATCAATATACTGGTAGCTTAAAGACTTTGAGATATATTGCAAGATTTTCTACTCTAACAAGGTAATCAACACATCATAAAGACTTTAATTTTTATCCTCTCAATATAAACTTTGGAGATAACTTGTAAAAGCTCAAAGACTTTAAACAACCATCTCAACCTATTTCCAATCCTTGAATTTTCTAAGTAACACAAATATTACTTGTAAAAACTCAGACAACTTTTCAATATTTTGCATCAACTATACTCAACTTTAATATTTCAAGAAAATATGACATAAAATAAAAAGACATAAGAACATTTATACCATACACATGATTGATCTCAACAAAAAGTTTGAAAGCCTTGTCTTCTCTTTGATTAAATTGCAAATTTACAAAATGAACACCAAGTCTTAATTTTTTCTTTACTTTGGTAGATTTTTGTTGCATAAACAATGATGGAAAAAAGATCCTTATTGCAATAAAAACCTCATATATATAAAAGAGGGGTTCAACATGAAAATAAGAAACTATAACTAAATTAAGGTTGTCAAAGGAAGAATTTGATTTGACTTAGGAATTGGGCACTCAACATGTGCACATGAGAATATACAAAATGACACCTAAGGTGTCGATTGACATAACAAAATGCCACTAGGAAAAACACAAAAATGGCTAAGTGTCATCTTCTTCATGTCGAGTCTCTTTTCTGAACTCTTCAAATTTCTGCAAGACATTCTTCATTTGAACTCTATCGGGTCCCTAGGTATTATTGGTAATGATCTTGACCCATGTGAGAGAATCCTCTAAGTCAATGCAACACTTCTTGTGTTTCTTCAAAATTGAATCCAGAAAATCTAATATGAATTGAAGGTCAACCAATCTATCAATTGAGGACAAAGAGAAATCCTCTCTATCAATTTCAACAGTTACAAGCAAGCTAAATTCTTTAATGACCTCATCAACATCAAGAACATTTTCATCAAGGAAAGCACATGGAATTTCAGAGATTTTATCAACAATTTCTTTCTTCTTGTCAGCAATTCTTTCTGGGCTTTCCTCGTGTCCTTAACTAGATGCTCTAGAATGTTCATTTGATGTTGCAGCACTTGTCATTGCTCAACATACATAAGCCATGAAGGAATAACACCATTTTGTATGAGATCATATGGATCAACATATTCATGTTTCATCCACGCTTCAAAGTCTTTTTCTTGTGATTCAAGTTTTTGGGAGAACTTGCTTCTATGGTGTTCTCCACTTCTATCCTTACGAGATCAAGTTTATTCACAATGGTGAAAGTTGAACTTAGGATCCGTGTACCTTGACTCAGCATTCTGTCCATCCATTCTCCCACAACTCTACTTTGTGACGTTGTTTGCTTGGCTCTTTTCACAACTTGTTCATCCAATGATGAAGTCACTGGTTCGATGGCTTCTGAGGACTTGGTTACTTTGATGAGTATTGTAGTGAGATACTCAAATCGTGCCTTTAGTTGATCCTTTTTAGCCTTATCCTCATCATATCTAGATACAAGAGCCTCTAGAGCTAACTGAGCATGAGTTTTCTTTTCCAATTCAAACCTATTAATGGCATAGTTTGAATCCCAGATTTGATCAATGTCTCCATCAAGAGGAGAAATAGCAACCTCTGCATACTTGTTTCTTGATTTGTTCACTTTTACCCTTGACAAGGTTTTAGCTTTCTTGTTGGTCTTGGGTTTGGTGGGAATAAGTTGACTAATATCAAAGTCATCTGGAGACACTACTTGCTTCCTTATGTTAGGAGCATTGGAAAATACCAATGGTGGCAAAGTCGAATCATCATCATTGAACCTGTCACTACATCTTAAGAGGGATTGATTAAATATTGAATAGTGCTAGTTACAATAGGTGATGTCATGGCAACAACATTGGTAGGATTTTCAAGGGATGACTTGTTAGACTTAGGAGAACTCTTTGTCATAAAATTATCAAAGTCATCTAACATAGAGGCAAATACTTCAAACAAATTGGGAAAAGCAGAGAAAACATTCTCAATGTTATCATGGGGGGTATCTAGGGCAGACTCACTAGCACTGGTAGAGGAAACATGAACAACATTGCTAGGAGAAATATAACTAACCACAGTGGGTCTGACTTGTGGCCACCATGACAAATTTAGGGTCTTGAGAAAATATAGGGAAGGTCATAACTAGATGGATACCACTATTAATAATGGACTCCATTTTGTAGTATGAAGGAGGCTGCTCAACCCTCTTTAGAAATTCCACTAGGTCAACATGACCTATCTTTGTGTCCCTTATATGATCTATGTTTGATGAGACTGACGAAGGCGAGAAGATCGAGTGTAGATCTTGCTTCTTGAACTTCATGGCCATCTTGTTTGGAGATGCCTCTATCATTTGTACAATAGCAACATTTTGACAAGAAAAATTATCAGTATAGACACCTATTTCTATCCACTTAATTAAATGAATTTTATATTTATTTAATTATCATTCATCCAGATATTAATTAAATTCAATATTTGATTAATTAACCCCTTTTCACCTTTCAAATATTAATTAAATAAATTATTCAATTTATTTGATTTAATTCACCTAGCCAAATTTTTCTATTAACTAAATAAATCATATTTATTTGATTAAATCCCCTTTCCCGCATTTAATTAAATTTACATTTGATTAAATCAATTCTGCCATATAATAAATCAATATTTATTTATTAATCCCCAACCCACTTGTGTTTTCCTACAAATGCAAGTTGCACCATTTAATTGAAATAAATGATTTTATTTTAAGTGAAAATCCCAAAATCCCTCCCACTTGCATTCTCTTACAAAACCCACTTGCATGCTAATAATTCTTCTAGAACCTCCAAAATCCATCTTAATTAAACAAATGGATTGGAGAAGCAATAGCCTTCATGGAAGATAGCCAAGGAGATATTTTTTATTTTAGAGGTATAAAAAATTGACAAAAGAAGCCAATCTTCTAGATTTGGGCTATTAAATATAGTCATTAACATTCTCTCGAAATTTTGGGAAAAAAGTCGAGGAGTGTGGCGAAAATGTACACAATCCAACCAACTTTTTTCAAAAATTTTAGGGATGAATATTACGATGATTTTAAAGCTAATCCCAAAAAATTGGCAGATTTTACGATTTCTAGATAGGCGAAAATAAGGTTCAAATGTGAAAATAGGACCCTATTAGGGTTTTGAAGAAAAAAAATGGAATTGGACTGCAAATTTGAAAAGGGTCAAACCTGAAGGGGAGGGATGCCTTGGAAAATGTTTTAGAAATCTGAATTGGAATGAAATTGATTGAAATTTGTACAAAATCCAATTAATTTTAAAAATTGGGGTTTTATGACCTAACCACTTAATTTTTGAAATTTGAATTTTGGAAAGAAGAGAGAAATTAAAAAATTGAATTGTAGGAATGAAGACAAATCTGAAAACAATCACAAATCTGAAAATTGAATGAAAATTCAATTTTTGCACAAGTTCAAGATAATTTTTGAAAACTAGGGTTTGAACAATTAACCAATTAATTTTGTAAAGTTGATTTTGCAAATTGAACAAGACAAGGAGAAAATTGAATTTGACAAACAAAGCAATTTTCAGATCTAAGACAATAGCAAGCAAAACACAAGTTCAATGTTAATTTTAAAACTAGGGTTTTGAATGAATTAACCACTAAGTGTGCAGAAAAAATTAAACTTACAATTTTGTTCAAAGGAAAGCATGCAAGACGTCGAGTTCACCAAAATGTAATTTTGGGAAAAATGAGCGAATGAAAGATCTAGAGGAAAGCTTTTCTTTCCTCTGAGGAGAGATGAAATTTTCACTTCGGATTTCCCTTCAAACACTTTTCACGCATTACATTAGAAGAGGGGGGAAGCACTAGATTCAACCTCCAGAAAAGGAGATTGAATTCTGAGTGATATAAGAATGGTAAGTTAATCCACTCTTCTGGAATGAGATTTGAATTGATTGAATTGTGCACTTATGACCGAGTGGAAAAGTGACAAAGATATGATTATAACTCGAGATAGAAGCATAGGATGAAGCTGTGCACCTGGATCTGCCAATAATATGTTGAGATGAAGCCGCCATGCAAATTTGAGGAAAAGTTGTCTGGACCGTGGCGAAAGTGCACACAGTCCTCCGAAAAATCCACAAAATGAAAAGGGATTTTCCGCATTTGCAAATGGAGTCCAAATCCAAAAGTACAGTTGCGCACCTACAACCTACACACATAAAAGAGAGGAAAAGGGTTGGGATTGGGGCTTTGCCTTCAAGTCAAACCCCAGTTTTGGAATTAACCAAATGATGAAAGAAAGTACTTGCAAGTAATTGTAAATGAAAGACTGAAATGTAAATCACCTCAAGGGAGGTTGTGATAGAAATGTTGATAGAATTGTTTGTATGAAGTTGAATGTTGTATTGAATATCCTCTTCAATGATTGAATCCTTGACTTGAGAATGCTCAATGCTGGAAAGGAATGCTTGAATGCTCTTGAAATTATGCCTGTTGTATCGCTTATCCAAATTTTTTGCTTGTTGAACTTCTACAAATGAGAGGGCAAATGTGACATATATACTTGTCAATTAGGGCTAATTGACTGATTTTTCATCACAGGCCGACACCCGGGGAGTTTTCCAGCTCAATGCACAACCACCAAAGCACAATTGGGAAGGGTCCTGCCCCAAAATGGGGTAGGGATAGGGGCGTCATTCCCCTGTCCTAGGTGATATAGGGGCGCCACGCCCCTGTCTTGCCCTTTTTTCTAAGTTAGAATACAGTTCGGGCAATGCAGAGGGCAAGAAAGATGCACTTTTTCAGGTGTCGAGAAAGTCTCCGGTCTATGATCAGGCTTAGGGATTTGATTCGCATGCGTGAGGACCCTAATCTGGTAAAAAATTGTAAGGGTCACAATTTTATGACACTACATTTAGCCCCCACTTTAGCGGGAGTATAAGCGTACGCCAATACTATCGGTAAAGTACAAGGAAACAAGATTGAAAGACTTCTACCATATCAAGGAGGCAAGATGCACCAAGCCCCCAGTGGAATAAGGATCTTACGAAATTGATTGACAAAGTAAAAGGGAAGATCAAGAAGGGAAAAAATATGACTGCAAGTAGCAAGGTTCCCCTTACGATGACTCATGAAAGAGATACCAAAATTATGAAGCAAAGCCAAGTTCACTAAATAATTATAAGTATCAAGAAGGAAAATATGAGCGGAGTGTATTCTCCCACGTTAAACTGATCACGCGTGCCTTATCAGGAGCGATTGTTTTAAGGTAGAATACATTGTGTGTGTGTGTGTGTGTGTGTGTGTGTGTGTGTGTGTGTGTGTGTGTGTGTGTGTGTGTGTGAGAGAGAGAGAGAGAGAGAGAGAGCACGTTATCCCAAGGTTTTAGCCCCCAGGTGAGGAATAAACCCAAGGATAATGAACACAAAACACGAGGTAGTTTTTCTTTCCTCGGGGTCAGTATGCTATATGATAACTCATGTATATCATATTGTATATGTGCATATAATAATTGTCATTCCCCAAAGAAAGGAAACTTCCTTGGAAGAAAGGGGAGGCAAGAGTCTTTTGAGTCAACTTGAAAGAGACCAAGAAAAGATCTCAATGCTTTACATCGCCCCCAAATATACATTAAGGGAACAATAGAAGTACAGGGATACACATAGAAGAATTGTCACAAAAGAACAAGAAAGAAGAGGGAGAAGAGATATACAGTGCTAATGTTACTAATCTAGCACGACATCCACCTCTCAATCTTGTTGATCACTATTTCGGAAAGGTGAGAAATATGCTAGAAGAGCGACATCGAGCACAATAGATGGAGCTATCACAAGATCCAAACAAGGACTATGCTCATGTGGTAAGTCACTTTGTTTGATTCTAGGAGCTAGGACTAGGGTTTGTGAAAATTCAGTTGATAAATGCTTGTCCACATCAATATATTCATAATCACTATCAGAAGCATTAGGATTTGTATTACCATCATGAATAACATTTTCACTCATTTCTTCATCAAGATTTATAGAAAGAGGAGCATGTGTTGGTATTTGCATGAAGATTGCATTAATGATATATTATGTTGTCAATGATGTCAATTAACCGGTAATGATTTTGTTGATATTGTTGTAATATTGTTTTGTAACTGGTAGGATGAGCTAGTGAAGGAAACTATAACCGGTAGGAAGATTTTGTGGAGTGAACCGATATTGCTATGTATTGGAGAGTTGAACCGGTAAACCCTACCTATTGATTTGATAAACCCTAACCGATTAAGTTTGGTGAATTGGTTATATTGGTTTACAATCTGATGATGAGCGGCAATGATTATGACACGTATGATTATTGTATGAGGACAATTTCAAGTGATTTTGGCGCATTGATGTAACAGTTTTTGTCTAGGGAATGAGCAAGTATACTGCATATAATGTAAAGCACGTGATGAGTTACTAAGATCGATGAAGCGGTGATCAAGGAGTGATCGAGGTTTTCTTGATTGATGTGCAAAGATTTCTATGTAATCCAACAGTCATACTTGAACTGACTTATTTGTAATCTCTATGAGAATTAGGTTTTTGTTGTGTTACCGACCTAGTTGATTTTTTTATAAGGTTGATGAGTTGTTTAGTTTCAGAGTTGGCAAAGATTAGTTGAGTGTGTGGTTGCTAAACCAGATGATGTATCTGCAGTTATAGTAAAGGTAGATAGGAGCATGAAAAGGATCTGATCAAGCAAGTGTAGTGCTATTAAAATAGATCAGCAAACTCCTTTTGTTTTTTAAAAATTACAGTAGAATTGATACCCCCTAACCAAGTAAGATCTAACAATCTTGGTGCTATTCAAATCCTCTAACCAGGTGATCCATTAGCTTGGATTTCAAATCGTCTACTGAGGTTACTCCTTATAGGGCATTGCTTCTAACAAGGCATTGCATTCAATCCCTTAACCGAGTAGTCCCTAACAGGATCTGTTCTTAACGGGACTTTCATAAAACTTTAACAGGCTAGGCTCCTAACAGGGTGAACTTCAGAAGAGTTCAGATAGTTATCTTGTGAGTCTCATCTCACCATGGTTTTTCCCATTTAGGTTTCCACGTCAAAAATATTTGTGTCAAGTGGTGAATGTTTTTGTGGTTATGTTCTTATGGTTGATCTACTTACCTACTTTGATAAGTCATGATAACCAGAAGTATTGAAAAATGAAGTTTGTTGACATATGAAAAAGCATTTGGATGTTTATGAGTTTGAAGTTGTTTACTGTTAATTTGTTGTAACAATCAACCAGTTTATCTTATGAGTTTTTATCTTGACAGTGATATTACATTGATATTTCTAAGTTTACTTTGAGAGATTGATTTTGAGATTGGTCAAGTTAGTATCAATTTTTCTATCTATTGATTCACACCCCCCCCCCTCGTAGTAGTCGACTGGATTCTTATTCTTTCATCATACCATCAATTGGTATCAGAGCGTATCAAGTCCTCTAAGGTCTAGGCCTAACAACTTGAAGAAAAGATCTTGCAGATCATGATGAAGAAGGAAGGTCCGAAGTTTAATAAAGAGAACTATAGGATATGGAGTGACATAATGAAAATTAATATCAAGAGTCTGGGAAGCCAGTATTGGGAACATGTCAATACTCAATATGTTGCACCTACTAGGATTTTGACTGATGATCAGAAGAAAGAGCAACAAGAAAATTATCAAGAATTAGAGGCCATTATCACTTCTTTGTCCGATACATAATATGTAGATGTTCATGGTCTAGAGACTGCATATGAGGTATGGAAAAAACTTGAAGAAATTTATAGTGGTGATGAACATGTTAAGATTGCTAAAGAAGAAAGTCTAAGAGGAAAGTTTGATGACATGCGAATGGCTGAAGGTGAGAATATCCAATAGTATGGTCAAAGGATAAAAGAGATAGTTGGTGAAATTAAGAGTGCAGGAGGTAAAGTGGAAGATGCCATAGTGATCATCAAGGTACTGAGAACCCTGCTACTGGTCTACATTATCCGAGTTGCAGCCATTCAGGAGCTAAAGTCCATTGAGAAAACTAAGGTAACTCTTGACTCCATCATTGGCAAGCTTACTGCTTTTGAATTAAATGGTTATAATGGTAGTGTACAGAAATCTAAGTCTACATTTAGAGATTTTGTTTCTAACCCATCTATGAGGAAAAGTAGAGATGCCAGTCACAGTTATGAATCCAAATCCAGCAGAGAAGCTTGATGATGAAGACAGTTTAGTTGAGCTTGAAGCATTGTTGGCCAAGTGGTTGCCCATAGGTATAGGTAAATATAGAGGTAAATTACCTTTGAAATGTTTTGCATGCAACAAGATTGGACACATAGCTACTAACTGTCCTAATGGTGATAATGAGCACAAATGAGAGAAATTCAAGAAGTATAAGGGTAAAGGCAAAAGAGATTGTCTTATTGTTGTTGATGGTGGTATCGCTGATGAGGAATTTGATGGTGATGCTAATGAAGATATTGTGTTTGTAGCCATTAAAGAGGAGATATCTGATCAAAAGGCATTAGTATCTAGGATGGATAACTCTGATGATTGGATCATTGATAGTGGTTGTTCACATCACATGACTGGTGATCGGAGCAAATTTATTTCTTTGAAGGAATTTGATGGCGGAGTTGTAAGATTTGGTAATGACTCACTCTGCATGGTTAAAGGTAAGGGAACTATTTCTCTTAATGGAAAGAGCAGTACATATGATGTCTATTGGGTTGAAGGTTTAAAGCACAATCTTTTGAGTGTGGCACAACTCAATGATAGAGGATACTGATTGGAGTTTAAGAATGGTATGTGCAAAATCTATGGCAGCAAAGGTGAACTGATTGCAACCAGGAAACAAACTAAAGGTAACCTGTTTCACCTTAATCCTAAAGTCAGCAACTATTTAATTGCAAAGATAGATGATAGTTGGCTTTGGCATAGGAGATTTTGTCATATAAACTTTGATAACATTGTTAAAGTGAGTAAGTCCAAGACAATGAGAGGTTTGCTTCAGTTGGACAAACCGGTTAATGCTCTATGTAAATAATTTTAGTTGGGAAAGATGACATCCTCAACTTTCAAGAGAAAATCTTTTTCAGCGGAACATTTGTTAGATTTGGTTCATACAGATCTTTGTGGACCAATAAGGACAAAAAATATTCAAGGTGATAGATATTTTATGATCCTCACTGATGATTTCTCAAGGATGATGTGGGTCACATTCTTGAAGGATAATACTGAAGCTTTTGGTAAGTTCAAGGCATTCAAGGCCTTAGCTGAGAAGGAGAGCGGTAAGAAGATAAAGTGTCTGAGGAATTCACTAGGTATTGTGAAGAAAATGGTATCAAACGATAGCTTTCTACAACAAGGACACCACAATAGAATGGTATCGTAGAGAGAAACTATCGGTTAGTTGTTGAAGCTGCTAGGATGATGTTGATACAAGTGTTGCAAAAAAAATTTGGAGAGAAGCTGTCAGCACAACTGTCTACACTATGAACTGGATTCTGGTAAAAAGAGGTAAGGACAAGACTCCTTATGAATACTAGTATGGAAGATCACCTAATGTTAGTTATTTCAAGATATTTGGAAGAAAATGTTTTATTAAGAGAGGTGATTATATTAGCAAATTTGAAGCTAAAAGTGATGAAGGTATATTTCTTGGCTATTCCACCAAGAGTAAGGCCTACAAGTGTTTTAACAACCGGACACAAAGAATTATTGAGAGTGTTGATGTTCGAGTGGATGAATATCCTGAAGTCTTAGAGGAAACCAATTTGGAGAAAAGGGATGAAGATCCTTGCATTTTGTTTTTGGAACCAGAAACTATGAAATCTGAAACCGGTAGAGCAAATACTGATGTACTAGTTCAATCGAAACAAATAAATTTAGAAGAAGATGATGATAATGAAGAAGTTGAACCTAAAGATAATGATCATGTTATTCCAAGATATCTGAGACTGAATCACAATCCTGAACAAATTATTGGGGATAAGGATGCTGGAGTGCTAACCAGAAGAAGAATCGAAGAGAATTCCTGCATGATCTCCACTATTGAACCAAGAACTACTAAGGAAGCATTTGGTGATGATCATTAGGTTAAAGCTATGGAGGAGGAATTAGATCAAATAGAGAAAAACAACACTTGGACCCTAGTACCCTGACCGGTAAATAAAAATGTGATAGGTACTAAGTGGGTATTCAGAAACAAGTTGATTGAAGATGGTGTTGTAGTTCACAACAAAGCTAGGCTGGTTTGCAAAGGTTATGCACAAGAGGAAGGAGAAGATTATGGTGAGACTTTTGCACTAGTGGTAAGACTGGAAGGTGTCAGAACTTTACTTGCATTTGTAACACATAAGAAATTCAAGGTATACCAGATGGATGCTAAGTCAACATTTTTGAATGGGATACTGGAAGAAGAAGTATACATTGAGCAGCCAGATGGTTATGCTCTGACTGATGAGAAAGACGTGGTATACAGATTGCATAGCGATTTATATGAATTAAAGCAAGCATCGAGAGCATGGTATGAAAGGCTTCATACACATTTGATGAAGATAGGCTTTCTGAGAACCAGTGATGATAGCAACATATATCTCAAATCTAAAGGAGATAAAATACTGGTCAGCGAAGTATTTGTAGATGATATCATATTTGGAGGTAATGATAACATGAGAAATAGTTTTGCAGATGAAATGAAAAATGAGTTTGAAATGTCTTTAGTGGGAGAAATAAAAAAATTTATAGGCTTGCAAATACACCAAATGAAGAATGGTATTTTCATCACATAGTCTAAGTATGTGAAAGAGGTCTTGAAGGCATTTGGCATGAGTGACTGTAAACCAATTAGGACACCAATGGTTACAGGTTGTAAGTTGTCTAAGGAAGATGAATCCACATTTGTTGATGAGAAGGAGTACAGGTCAATGAATGGAAAATTGCACTATGTTGTTCACAGCGGATTGGATATAGCTCATGTAGCTGGCATAGTTGCTAGATTCTAAAAGAATCCTAAGGAAACACATTTGATAGAAACCAAGAGGATTTTTAGATACTTGAAAGTTACTATTGACTATGGATTATGGTATCCATATGGAGGAAATTTTGACTTGAAGGTGTGCACAGATGCAAATTGGGCAAGACATGTTGATGACCGGAAAAGCACAACCGGTGGAGCATTTTTTCTTGGAGGAAGACTTGTTTCATGGAGTAGTAAGAAGGAGAGTTGTACATCACAATCTACTACTAAAGCTGACTATGTTGCAGCTTACATGAATTGTACTCAGGCTATCTGGAAGAGGCACATTTTGGAAGGTTTTAAGATGAATATTTCAGAACCTATAAAGATTTTATGTGATAATACAAGTTCCATAAATATTTCTAAGAACCATTTTTTGCACGCACGAACCAAGTATATTGAATTGGTATCATTTCTTAAGGGAAAAAGTGCAGAGTAAAGATGTGATCTTGGAGCATGTTTCTACCAAGGAGCAGCTTGCAGATATCTTTATTAAACCTTTGCCTAAGATTACTTTTGAGTATCTTAGAAGTCAGCTAGGGGTTGTACCCCTTCATGAGGTCAGTTAAGCATGATGTAGATTACAATAGTCCTAGAGCTACTTGCAGAATTTTACAGAAGGATTGGTGTAGAAGTGGAGTTATTCCATAGGGGAAGCATCAAATTGCAGGTTGTTGATGCTGCATAGTGAAATTTGACATTACATGTTTTACTTTCAATTTGGCATTGTTGTCAAAGGGGGAGAAGAATTATGTGATCATGGGGAGAAGAACGAGTGATAAGATGAAGACATGGAGAGCATGGTGAATACTTGGTATTGTAAACCAGGATTCCTATTTACAATCACAACAACAATCAATGGTATTGATATTTGTATTGTCATCAATGCCAAAGGGGGAGATTGTTGGCATTTGCATGAAGATTGCATTAATGATATGTTATGTTGTCATTGATGTCAATTAACCAGTAATGATATTGTTGATATTGTTGTAATATTGTTTTGTAACCTGTAGGATGAGGTAGTCAAGGAAACTATAACCGGTAGGAAGATTTTGTGGAGTGAACCAGTATTGCTATGTATTGGAGAGTTGAACCGATAAACCCTACCTGTTGATTTGATAAACCCTAACAGATTAAGTTTGGTGAATTGGTTATATTGGTTTACAATCCGATGATGAGCGGCAATGATTATGACACGTATGATTATTGTATGAAGACAATTTCAAGTGATTTTGAAGTGTTGATGTAACAGTTTTTGTCTAGGGAATGAGCAAGTATACTACATATAATGCGAAGTGCGTGATGAGTTACTAAGATTGATGAAGCGGTGATCAAGAAGCGATCGAGATTTTCTTGATTGATGTGCAAAGATTGCTATGTAATCCAATGGTCATACTTAAATCGACTTGTTTGTAATCTCTATGAGAATCAGGTTTTTGTTGTGTTACCGACCTAATTGATTTGTTTATAAGGTCAATGAGTTGTTTAGTTTCAGAGTTGGCAAAGATCAGTTGAGTGTGTGGTTGCCAAACCAGATGATGTATCTGCAGTTTGAGTAAAGGCAAATAGGAGCATGAAAAGGATTTGATCAAGAAAGTGTAGTGCTATTCAAATAGATCAGCAAAATCCTGTTGTTTTCTATCAATTACAGAAGAATTGAAATCCACTAACCGGGTAAGCTCTAACAAGCTTGGCATTATTCAAATCCTCTAACCAGGTGATCCATTATCTTGTATTTCAAATCCTCTACCAAGGTTACTCCTTATAGGGTATTGCTTCTAACAAGGCATTATAGTCAATCCCTTAACCGGGTGGTCCCTAACAGGATATGTTCTTAACATGACTTTTGTAAATCTGTAACATGCTAGGCTCCTAACAGGGAAAACTTCAGAAGAGTTCAGATAGTTATCTTGTGAGTCTCATATCACCGTGGTTTTTCCCATTTCGGTTTCCACATCAAAAATATTTGTGTGAAGTGGTGAATGTTTTTGTGGTTATGTTCTTATGGTTGATCTACTTAACTACTTTGATAAGTCATGATAACCGAAAGCTTTGAGAAATGAAGTCTGTTGACATATGAAAAAGAATTTGGATGTTTATGAGTTTGAAGTTGTTTACTATTAATTTGTTGTAACAGTCAATCGGTTTATCTTATGAGTTTTTATCTTGACAGTGATATTACATTGATAGTTCTAAGTTTACTTTGAGAGATTGATTTTGAGATTGGTGAAGTTAGTATCATTTTTTCTATCTACTGATTCAACCCCCCCTCTCAATAGTTGACCGGATTCTTATTCTCTCATCATACCATTAACATGAACATGAATAGGAGTAAAACCATCACATATTTTGTGCAACTCATGATTTGGAGATGTAGGTTGAACATATTGCTTAGGAGAAAAGGGAATCATGTCAACTAGTGGAGTTCTGGGAGATTGAATATTTTGAGGAACAACTTCATGAGCTCGAGCACGACGTCTCATCGGCGTTCTCTCACACAATGATTCTGTCGAGTCTTAGTGGAAGGCTGAGAAGGAGGAGGAACATTTGAAAAAGTAGGAATGTTTTCCTCTTTGATAGTTGAAGGTTTAGGTTGAGGTCTTTTAGGTTGGACAAGAGGAGAAGCAGGCCTCTTCTCTTTATAAGAGGAAGGAGGTGGAATTGTTCCATATAAAGGAGGACTATTAGGCATAGGAAAAATACCAGGTCCATCATGAGGACGAGGTACAGATCTAACTTTAGGAGGAATATTGTTGTTCTTTTTAAGAGACGACATAGTCACATCCATAGGAATAGGTTGGGGATCTTCTTTGGGAGGGAGATTAGTTCTATCTGTGAGGGGAAGAACTTCATCTTCAAGTATGATAGGAATATCAATTGTTAGGGATCTAGGTTGACTCAAGGATAAGATCATATCTTTCTTCCATTTTTGATAAGATTGGAAAAGAGCATCACTCCTTTGTGGAAGAGATTGAAATTTCTTAGGCCAAAAGAGATCAATAGGAACACTATGGCTTCTTTCGGATGGGCAAAATAAGCTATGGTTCACAGTAATGATTTCACCATTGTGAGGAAATTTCAAACACTTATGGATTGGAGAAGCAATAGCCTTCATGGAAGATAGCCAAGGATAGCCCAACTTCACACGGAATTGCTCGGAAGAGGGTATGATAACAAAGTCAATGTCCATAGATTTAGTATGAACTTCGACAGGAAGAGTGATAGAGCCAATGGTAGGATAGGAGGATCCATCAAATAACTTCACAACTACATCAGAGGCATCATATATTGGTTTATGCAATCGTAAAGTGAAAAGATACTCTTCAGTGATGATGTTAACCACGCAAGAGGGATCAACAAGAGCACCACGACAAGGTATATTCTTAACCTTCGCAACTATGTATAAAGGGCCATCGGGTGCTCTAATGGTATCACTAGGGTCAAATGTAATACAATAATCCTTAGGCGTATCTTATTTTTCTTCCATATTTACCAAGTTCGGAGCCATAGAAGTGAATTCCTCAAAGGAGAAAGAAGTATACTCAGTCTCAATCATGTTAGAGGTATTAGAAGGCAAAGGATCAATAAAAAATTTCAGATTTTGATTAGGAGGAGCTACTAATTTATTTCCCTTATCATTCACGCCTGCCAAAGATATAGTATTGTTATAAATCAAATCTTGAATCTTACTTTTCAATGCGAAACACTTCTCAGTATCATGACCACACGATAAAATTGACAAATGGAATTGTTATCAAACTAAGGGGATGCAAGTTTAGAAGGATCAACTTATTTGATAGGAGGAAGCTTGATAACATTTCTTTGCAACAACTGAGACATAATAATATGTAAAGATTCATTCAAAGGAGTAAATTGTCTTTCTCTTTTGAAAAATTTAGAAATAGAAGGTACACATGTTGTAGCATTCACATTGTTGTTATTGATTGTATCATTGACCTTGATGAAGCCTTTTGTTGGTTTGAACTTCACAAACGGTTGTTTAACATTCTCCCTTTTATCACTTAGAGCCATAGGAGTGGATTGTTCCATTTGACTCACAACCAGTTGATAATTATGGAGTGTTGCGCACAACTGCGGAAAGGAAATAAACTCAGACAAAAGAATCTTTTCCATGATATCTTTTTGAAAATTAGAAATGAAAATTCTTTGAATATAATTATCAGGTACATGAAAAGAAATTTGAGCACACAAATGCTTATATCTACCAATGAAATCTGTCACTTTTTCTTTAACACCTTGTTTACAATGCATTAAATCAGTCAAAGTGATTTTAGGAATAATGTTATTTTTAAAGTGTTTGATGAAAGCATTTGCTAGTTGGTGAAAAGAAGTAATTGAATAAGAAGTCAAAGAGAAATACCATTGTAAAGCCTTATCTCTTAATGTTCTTGTAAACAATTTTGCAAGCAATCTTTGATCATAAGCAAAATCAGTACACAATGTTTGAAATGTTTCAACATGTGTGAGAGGATCACCCTTTCCATTATAGAGTTCCAATTGAGGGAAATCCACATGCTTAGGTGGCATGACCTTAACAATATCAAGAGAAAGTGGGCTTGTAACATCAAAGGTGGGCACACTAAACTTGGTTTGACTCATAGAAGCAATTTGTTGTTGTAAGGAAGACATGGTTTGAGTAAGATTGTTGATTGTTGCTTCGGTAGAAGAATTGATGTTAGACATGGTTGAGTGAGAAGGTGGTGTGATGTTATTCAAGGAAGGCATGGATTGAGAATAAGGTGTGATAAGTAGGCATAGGTGATGATTATGTAGGAAATGAGACACTTAAAGGAGGAATAAAATTGTTGAATGAATTGCCCCCTTGTGTCACATTGATTGGTTGAGGTATAATAGGAATACTAATGGAAGACATAGGTAAAGATGGAGGATTAAATGAAGAAGAGGGATTGCCCCCATGACCAATGGTTGTAGGAATGACATTTTGAGTTGATTTAGCCATGATGTTTGAAGTGAAAGTAGGAATACTGGCCATTGAAGTGATCAAAGGAATAGAAGAATTGATTTGATTTGAAGGTTGTGAATAACCTAAGTTCTCAGCACAACTCTTAATAGGCATGACATTAGAATCAACAATATGAAAAATGCCACGCAATATATCAATTTCATTCTTATCACTTTGAATCATGCGTTTAAGGCCTTCAATTAATGGAAGAGCTTCACTATTAGGGTATTCTTGGGACATCCATTGTTGAAAGTTATCAAATTGATTGTCCAATTTTGAAAGTCTATCTATGGAGACTCCAGTCAAAGCTTTTTCATGTTCAACATGAGATTCATCAATTGGATATACAGGGACATGATTAGGATGGGAAGAATTAGCATTATTCTCATTAAAGAAGTCATCCAAATTATGCTCCATCTCCTCAGTAATTAAACCTTGGGAAGCCTTAATTCTAATGCTTCCTCTAACGGGGATAGTGTAGGTAGGACTAATAGTGGTAAAACTCATGCACTAGAGGGAAAATTAAAATTTTGAATTTTGAACAAAGCTTACAAAATTGAGTAATGCAAAATTTAAGAAAATAATGATTAAACAATTTGAATTTTGTTGGAGGAAGATAATGACACAATTTCCAAAATAATAAATCAAAGGAAATTGGAATTTTAAAATTAGGGCCAAGGGGATACCACTTAATTTTAAAATTGACAGAATTTTTAAAATCAAGGCAAATTATAATTAACCTCTCAATTTTTAAAAAATTCTTAAAATTTGAAATGTTGAATTTTGGAGATATTTTTTATTTTAGAGGTATCAAAAATCGACAAAAGCAGCCAATCTTCTGGATTTGGGCTATTAAATACAATCATTAACATTATCCCAAAATTTCGGGAAAAAAGTCGAGGACCATGGCGAAAATGCACACGGTCTGACCAACTTTTTTCAAAATTTTCAGGGATGAATATTACGATGATTTCAAAGCTAATCCCAAAAAATTGGTGGATTTATGATTTCTAGATAGGCGAAAATAAGGTTCAAATGTGAAAATAGGACCCTATTAGGGTTTTGATGAAAAAATGGAATTGGACTACAAATTTGAAAAGAGTCAAACCTAAAGGGGAGAGATGCCTTGGACAATGTTTTAGAAATCTGAATTTGAATGAAATTTATTGAAATTTGTATAAAATCCAATTAATTTTTAAAATTAGGGTTTTATGACCTAACCACTTAATTTTTTAAATTTGAATTTTCAAAAAGAAGAGGGAAATTAAAAATTTGAATTGTAGGAATGAAGACAAATCTGAAAACAGTCACAAATCTGAAAATTGAATAGAAATTCAATTTTTGCATAAGTTCAAGATATTTTTTTCAAATTAGGGTTGAACAATTAACCACTTAATTTTGTAAAGTTGATTTTGTAAATTGAACAAGACAAGGAGAAAATTGAATTTGACAAACAAAGCAATTTTCAGATCTAAGACAATCGCAAGCAAAACACAAGTTCAATTTCAATTTTAAAACTAGGGTTTTGAATGAATTAACCACTAAGTGTGGAGGAAAATTAAACTTGCAATTTGTTCAAAGGAAAGCATGCAAGACGTCGAGTTCACCAAAATGTAATGTTAGGAAAAATAAGCGAATGAGAGATCTAGAGGAAAGCTTTTCTTCCCTTTGAGGAGAGATGAAAGTTTCACTTCGGATTTCCCTTCAAATACTTTTCACACATTACATTAGAACAGGGGGGAAATGCACTAGATTCAACCTCCAAAGAAAGAGATTGAATTTTGAGTGATATAAGAATGGTAAGTTAATCCCCTCTTCTGGAATGAGATTTGAATTGATTTAATTGTGCACTTATGAGCAAGTGGAAAAGTGTCAAAGATCTGATTATAACTCGAGATAGAAGCGTAGGATGAAGTTGTGCACCTGGATCTAACAATAATATGTCGAGATGAAGCCGCCCTACTAATTTGAGGAAAAGTTGCCCAGACCATGGCGAAAGTGTACACGATCCTTCGAAAAATTCATGAAATGAAAAGAGTTTTTTTGCCTCTACAAATGGAGTCCAAATCTGAAAGTACAGTTGCGCACCTGCAACCTACATGCAATAAAGAGAGGAAAAGGGGTTGGGATTGGGGGTTTGCCTTCAGTTCAAACCCCAGTTTTGGAATTAACCAAATGATGAAAGAAAGTTCTTGCAAGTAAATGTAAATGAAAGACTGAAATGTAAATCACCTCAAGGGAGGTTGTGATAGAAATGTTGATAGAATTGTTTGTATGAAGTTGAATTTTGTAATGAATCTCCTCTTCAATGATTGAATCCTTCACTTGAATGCAACACCTAGCCTTGAAAGGAGACTTGAGAATGCTCAATGCTGGAAAGGAATGCTTGAATGCTCTTGAACTTATGCCCGCCTAATCGCTTATCCAAATTTTCTGCTTGTTGAACTTTTGCAAATGAGAGGGTAAATGAGACATATATACTTGTCAATTAGGGCTAATTAACTGATTTTCTGTCACAGGTCGACACCGAGGGAGTTTTCTCTCTCAATGCACAACCACCAAAGCACAATTGGGAAGGATCCTGCCCCAAAATGGGACAAAGACAAGGGCACCACACCCTTGTCATGTCATTTTTTCCAAGACAAGATATAGTTCGGGTAGTGCGAAGGGCAAGAAAGATGCAGTTTTCAGGTGTCGAGCAAGTCTTCGGCCTCCAATCAGGCTTAGCAATTAGATTCACATGCGTGAGGACCCTAATGTGTTTGAAAATTGTAAGGGTCACAATTTTATGACACTACACATATCATAGCTTATCAATATCATATCATAGATCTTAGTTGCACTTGCATTTAGATCTTTATCAATTCATCCCTCATTGTTTAGGTAGTCATTCTAAAGATCAAGTGCTCAAGTAATTTGAGAACAACCTTGATTTGAAGAATCCTTGGAGATAGAAAACAATAGAACGATTTTAGGAGACTAATGGTTTAACTTGTTTTGTTTATTTGATCTTTCTTATATAATGTTTCATTGGTATGCAATTGTTTGTGCTCTTGATTGACTAACCCCTCCTTTCTTGCATACAATCAGTATTGGAGAAGCATAATTGATCAACCATTTTGTCCATTTTGAATTGAACAATCTCCTAAATATGATGCATTTGTGGCCATTAGGGTTTCTAAAACCCTCATTTTAACATGATAGTTCCAAGGTAAATCGGGCTTATGAACCCAATTTACATGTGTGGAACTAGTGTAATTCGGATTCATAGGCTCAAATTACACTTTTGACAAAGTGTGGTTCTCAGGTGTAATTCAGGTTCATAGAGATATATTATCTCATGTGCTATTGTGAAACTCACATTTTGTAAACCTTCATCAATTTACAAAATTTTCACCCAACAAAATCCCAAGTAGATCAATTTTGTCTTCATGAAAGTACACTTCTTAAGATTGATTAGTAATTTATCTTTTTGTAGCTTATTCAAAACCATTTGAAGATGTCTAATCTTCTCCTATTTTGAATGACTATAAACTAGAATATCATCTAAGTAAAAAATGAGAAATTTATCTATGAAATCATTAAGCACTTCATTTTTAAGCCCCATTAAGGTGCTTATAACATTTGACAATCCAAATGCCATTACCAACCATTTATAAAGCTCATCATTTGTCTTAGATGTTGTTTCCCTTTCATCACCTTTTGTAATTCTTATCTGATGATATCCACTTTTGGGATATATCTTAGAAAAATATTTGCACCTCTTAAACAATCCATCAAATCATCAATTCAAGGTAAAGGAAATATAGTTGATTGTGATTTTGTTGATGGCTCTTGAATCTATACACAGTCTACAATTTCCATCCTACATTAGACTTAACAGTATTGGAACGACATGAGGACCCAAACTCTCTCTTACCAGCCCTTTGTTCAATAATTCTTGTACTTGATTCGTGTTTTCTTCATTTTCCTTTAGAGTCATCTTGTAAGTTGCCTCATTTGGTGAATTGGCTCCTGGAATGAGATCTATATGGTGGCTAATGCTTCTCACTATAGGTAGTTCATTTGGTAAGTCATCCACAACAACATCAACAAATTCACATATCAAACATTGAATTTATATAGGCAAATCAATCAACTTTGTGCTAGTAATGACTACTCTTATCTTACCAATCAATGCAAAACTTACCTCCACATCTCTGATTTAGTTTAGGAAATATTTACGACTGACCATCAACACTTTAGGACCAATATCCTCAATTGCATTCTCATCTTTTAAAGGTATTGAAGTGTGTGCTTCTCTCCGTCCTTCTCAAAATTGTAAGTATTACTTCTTCCATCATGAATTAATTTCCTATCAAACTACCCAGGCCTTCCTAAGAGAACATGAGAAACATCCATTGGCATACAAGCACATGTTACCTATTCTTTGTAACTTCCTATTATCAATTCCACTTGGCAGTATTCATTTACTAATACTTGATGTCCTTTTCACAGCCAAGACACCCAACTCCTAAAAGATCCCCAACTAGTTGTTCACTGAGAATTTTGACTTTACCCACTGACAATTCTGATTTTATGATTTTCACTGAGTTTCTGAGTATTTTTGAAAGTTTGCAATTTTGGATTTTTGGTTTTTGCTTAGGAGTGTGATACCAAATATTAATGCAAAGGGTTTAACATTCATCACATGCATAAGAATAACACTTTCTTGAGCATAATTTACAAATTAGTCCGAGCTAATCTAAAATTTAGAACTCTGATTTTATTGACAGCTTCAATTAATTTTCTAGATCTAAATATTAGAATATTGAATAACAAGAATTCTCATACTCGGAGGTCCAAGCCAAAAGGAAGCAAGTTTACTAGTGTAACCAATGACATGAAAATGCATACATGCAAAATAGAAGTGATTTTAAATGTGGATATAATCCTATCTATTGCTCCAAATGGTACTGCCAGCAAGAATATGGTATGATTGGGTCAAAGGATGACTCTAATGGTAATGTAAACTCTCGATCTGCAATCTAATGGTAAATTTATGCCCTTACAACTGATTGATCTATAATTTCCTCCTCAATAAATTGATACCTAGATGATAACAAACTAAAAATATGACGCTCTTGCCTTCTTAAGGGTTGGGTCTATGTCCAACTCTCACTTCTCCCAAGATTTTTCATTCTTGGAAGCCAATCTGTTGTAGAATACTCCTTTCTAGAGCTCCCACCTATTGTTGATGTCAAAAATGCCCGAATATATCTCAAATGCCTACCATTTCCTTCTTTTATTTATGTTTTTTCTCAACCCTAACCCTAATTTCGAATTAGGGTTCTCATTTCATGTATTAATAATATTTTATTTCATATTATAATGCCCTCTCTTGGTTCGAATTAAGCCAAGGGTCTATTTTATCATAATATAAAATGACCCCATTTTAAGTTATAACTTGGTAAGTTATAACTTCTAGGTAAATGTGCTCCATGGGTACTTTGTTATAATTTATTATAATATAAAATGATTATAATAATTCACTTTGTAATTATTTATTTAACCCAACTTAGGAAATATTTAAATATTTCCCAATTTATTCATAAAATGCTCAAATGGGCTCAAAACTGAAAACTGCTTGTAGCCACTTGATTGTGAAGTATGCCTGAACCTCATAGGCCAACTGGTAGTTCTCCCCTAAAATCTAGGGATGCTCTTGAAAAGTAGGAGACTGACCCTGTCAACCTGAAATTGAACCCCAATGGTCATCCTCTGTTGTGTGTACCTCTGGAAGGTCTATCAATGAACTAGGAGTTCCTCCTAAAAAATGGGAGATGCACTCAAAGTCTCCAAAACATTCCCAAATGTCTTTGGATGCCTCCTAGACCACTCCCAGTCAATCCCTAAAAAAGAGGGGTCCCTCCTAAATTTTAGGAAACTCCTGTCAACTGCTCCAAACTAGCTGAAAGGCTCATGCATGACTCTCTAAGCCCCTAAGTTGGTTCCCTCCATGCTTGGCTAACCTACGGGAACCAAATAATAGACCAAACTTGCTAAAAATGCTATCACTAAGGGCAAAAATTGGGGACATGACATTCCTCCCTTCCTAAAGATTGCTTGTTTTCAAGCAACATGTACCTGCATACTGCACATCAATTCTCAAATCCCATACCGATCTAAGGCATGTCGCATCACCCATCCGCTACACTACTTTGATATAAACATCAATATCCCCAAAGTGTAGCAACGCACCATGAATCCACTGGAGGAATGTATCATACATGTCAATACCCGGATTCCAAACCAAGATGAAGAATTTGTTGTAGGATCTGAAGTAGGAGAGTACGATGTCAAACAAACCATCACACAACAAGGATAACACTGCCACATTAAGAGTAATCGGTGGAAACCTCAAAGTTGAAGTATGTCTGCCATCATGAGAAAAATCAAAACATGCATCATGCGTACCCAACACTGTGGAATTACTATGGCTCATTTCCCAATCATTATATACACCTATGTCATGACAAAAGAACAATGAACCACTACTATTATAAATCTAAAAATTAGGATTGAATATTTCCCTTGTATCCATCCCTTTGGAGTCATCCAAGCTAGTGCTAAAAGACATAATCTCTACTATGTGATCCTCTAGAAGAGACAACTCCTCAAACTCATTATGTATAATCATAGGCTTAACCAAATATGCATTATGAATATCTTCATTTGCATATAAAAACATGACATTGGTGGCTGGTCCACTAAGTGTATGCTCAACTTTATCTTCACATCTCACACCTGAGTCCCATGTATCATTTGTGTCATCAGGGTCAAGAATCATCATCCAACTCAAAAAATGGATTATCCAAAGTCAAGTAAGCACTCACCTCAAAAAAAGGATTATCAACAAATATTGAATATATTTCATTACATTCTTCATGACTATAGACAAAAACTCAGGAGAATAGGAAGTCATACTATTGTTGTCATCCCTTTGAGTCATGTCTTCAACTTTTACCAGCACTTCTTCATTGAAATATTTATGGTCAACACTAGTAGATTCCTCTTCATTAGCTAATCCTTGTGTAGAGGCTACAAACTCAAGAGAATAGGGAATTAAACTACTGTTGTCCCAAATGAGAATTTTGGGCTCCTCCTCTACACTTTCTTTGGGATCACCAAACATCACCAAATCTTGATTAGTCTCTTATCCTTCCCTAATGATTAGCAGTATTAGTGTCTCAATTAGTTCTTCTTCAAATGTTGTCATGAAACTGTCTTGTATGTCCTTATGTAGCTCTTCAATCCCTTCATCAACGTGTTCAATTTTTATGCCCTTTGCATTGTTATTTTGCACCATAGAAGTGGTTGCAAAAGAGGATTGATTCTCTAATCTATGCAATGAATGATGAGACATACTCAATTGTAGATGAAGATCTGCAATCTCTCTATCTTTATCTTTCATGAACTTGACAACCATATCCCTACCTCTAAGCATTTGCAAGTAGTCATCTTTCATCAAATTCAATGTTGCCTTGAGAGAATGCATGTGTATGAGAAATTCCTTGTGCCATGCCTGTTTGTCTTCCTCTCTTTGGGTTGTCCAAATAATGTCTTCTAGATGCTTATGAGTAAGATCCACCCTTGATAGTACTTGAGAAATTTTATCTTTCATTACCATCAATTGGCCTTGCAAATCTTCCCACACGCTTTTGTTCTGATTCTTCTTCACGCGTACGAATTGTATCACCATTGGAATCAACTAACACCTTGTTGATACCCTCACACCCAACTAGAATGTTAACATTTGAAGATTCCAAAACATTTTCATCTTCTTTCACAAGGGCTGCCCACTCATGAATCTCATGCTCTTCTTCAAGTGCTAATACAAAATCAAACTCTGAACAAGCTGAGTTTACAACCTTTACCTCATTCTCATCAATGTTCTCTTGAATGTTGTCAATGCAAAGTTCATGTGACTTAAAGAACGACTAGTCAAACTCAGAAATTCAAATTCATGTTCATCACTATTATAAGTAATCTTTCTATGGGCTGCCATACTTTGCATGTTACTGGGACCTACATACACTTCCTTCAAATTTTCCAACTCGAATGATGGGACAACATTGTGGTCAACTAAAAGAGCACCAATAAAATCTATACACTCATATGATTTATCAATCATGATCTCAAAGTCACCGACCAAGAGTCTTTTTCTCACGCTTCCTTTATCCACAATTGGTTCTTCAATTTCTTGGATATCAAGATACTCATCTTCATTTGTAACGGCTATGTCCTCATGTCCGATATTGGCACTAACCCATGAAAGTTCATCCTCAGACATGGCTGCAATAGACAGTTGATTTTCACCAGGACTAACATAAGCATCAACGCTCATCAATGATGTAGAGTCATCATCATTTGTTGATTGGGAGGCACCTTCAAAAGCACTAGTATGATTACTTGTGCTAGATAACTCGACCTCCATATTCCCAACCAAGAAACTTGTGACCAACAAATGGTAGCTTTTTTCCAAGGTCTGATATCCAAAAGGTGATTATTTGTGACATAAATCAATCACACATGCTTCACCTTTAACATCCATATCTTGAGGAGACTCTCCAACACTGTCATCCTCTTGTGTATTAGCTACTAACTCTTGATGAAGCATGGAAGTATAACTGCTGCCACAAAATTTAGAATCAGAGTCATGTTTATGTGTCATGAAACAAATGGCCCCAAGTGGTTGATCCTTTTGTGCAATGTGTAGCTCCTCTAGAACCAAACCCTCATATGGTGATGGTGAATTTCTGATTTATTTGCAGTCATTTGTGGGCTGCATATGACCTTCAGGTGGTTCCTTTTTCTTTCCTTATTCATGCGCCCTTAACTCTTCTTCTTGTTCTATATTGGCTTCTTTGTCAAACACCTCATTAAGATTTCGGCAAACCTTACTAGTAGCCTTCTCAACTACTTCCCTCCCCGTGCTTTCCTTGCCATCTTTTGATTCTACTATCCTTATTTGTTGTTGATATGAACTTGCAGATAATGAATCGTTATGATCCTCATCTGGTAGACCCATGAATTATGTGAAGATAAGCATGTCTTGTATCTTTTGAGGGAGAGAACGATACTTGTCATAGATGGCCATAATTGCTTTATTTGTTGGTGAAATATGAGGATTCTCATGTGTTTTGAGAGATGGAGATAATCCACTAGTGTGCCCAAATTTCTTTGAAATTGAATCATTATTTTGTTGCAATTGACAGTTGATTTTATGTTGTGATTGTTCTAACTCTTTCCACACTTGTGTATCCTTAAACAACTTTTCCATAATGACTTAATTCACTATCCCAATTGGAAACCTTTCCACCAGAAGCTTACACAAGTATATTTACCCCAATAGGCTGGCATAATCAATGCTTTGATACCACTAAAATATCCCCAACTAGTTGTTCACTGAGAATTTTGACTTTACCCTCTAACAATTCTGATTTTCATTGAGTTTCTAAGTTTTTTTGAAAGTTTGCAATTTTGGATTTTTGGTTTTTTCTTATTAGTGTGATACCAAATATTAATGCAAAGGGTTTAACATTCATCACATGCGTAAGAATAACACTTTCTTGAGCATAATTTAAAAATTAGTACGGATTGGTCAAAAATTTAGAACTCTGATTTTATTGACAACTTCAATTAATTTTCCAAAACTAAATATTAGAATATCGAATAACAAGAATTCTCATACCCGGAGGTCCAAGCCAAAAAGAAGCAAGTTTACTAGTGCAACCAATGACATGAAAATGCATACATGCAAAGTAGATCTGATTTTAAATGTTGATAAACCCTAGTTGTTGCTCCAAATAGTACTACCAACAAGAATATGGTACGACTGGGTCAAAGGATGACTCCAATGCTCATGTAAACTCTCGATATGCAATCTGATGGTAAATTTCTGCCCTTACAGCTGATTGGTCTACAATTTCCTCCTCAATAAATCGATACCCACTTGATAACAAACTAAAAATATGATGCTCTTGCCTTCTTGAGGGCCGGGGCTATGTCCAACTCTCACTTCTCCCAAGATTTTTCGTTCTTGGAAGCCAATCTCCTGTAGAACACTCCTTTTCAGAGCTCCCACCTGTTGTTGATGTAAAAAATAAACCTGAATATATCTCAAATGGCTACCTTTTCCTTCTTTTATTTACCTTTTTTCTCAGCCCTAACACTAATTTCGAATTAGGGTTCTCATTCCATGTATTAACAATATTTTATTTCATATTATAATGCCCTCTCTTAGTTCGAATTAAGCCAAGGGTTTATTTTATCATAATATAAAATGGCCCCATTTTAAGTTATAACTTCTAGGTAAGTGTGCTCCATGGGTACTTTATTATACTTTATTATAATATAAAGTGATTATAATAATTCACTTTATAATTATTTATTTAACCCTACTTAGGAAATATTTAAATATTTCCCAATTTATTCATAAAATGCTCAAATGGTCTCAAAACTGAAAACTGCTTGTAGCCACTTGATTGTGAAGTATGCCTGAACCGCATAGGCCAACTGGTAGTTCTCCCCTAAAATCTAGGGATGCTCCTAAAAAGTAGGAGACTGGCCCTATCAACCTAAAACTGAACCCCAATGGTCCTCCTTTGTTGTGTGTACTTCTGGAAGGTTTGTCAGTGAACTGGGAGTTCCTCCTAAAAAATGGGAGATGCACTATGGGCTCAAAACTAAAAACTGCTTGTAGCCACTTGATTGTGAAGTATGCCTGAACTGTATAAGCCAACTGGTAGTTCTCCCCTAAAATCTAGGGATGCTCCTAAAAAGTAGGAGACTAGCCCTATCAACCTAAAACTGAACCCCAATGGTCCTCCTTTGTTGTGTGTAGCTCTGGAAGGTCTGTCAGTGAACTGGGAGTTCCTCCTAAAAAATGGGAGATGCACTCAAAGTCTCCAAAACGTTCCCAGAGGTCTTCGGATGCCTCCTAGACCACTCCCAGTCAATCCCTAAAAAATAGGGATCCCTCCTAAATTTTAGGAAACTGTTGTCAACTACTCCAAACTGCCTGAAAGGCTCATGGATGACTCTCTAAGCCCCTAAGTTGGTTCCCTCCGTGCTCTGCTAGCTTATAGGAACCAGATAATAGACCAACCCTGCTAGAAATGTTGTCACTAAGGGCAAAAATTGGGGACATGACATATGTGTTGTCTTCTTTAAGCCTAGTTTATCAACCATTTTAGTTGACATACGATTGTAATTACTTCCACTATCTATAATAAATAACCTTACAACTTATACCTTTAGTCTTGCATGTGGTTTCGAATAATTCTTTTATTTGAGTAGGCTCTTGAATTTCTTTGTTAGACTTTAGCAAGCCTCATTTAATAAGAAATGATTCTATAAACTCATGTGAATCTTCATGAATAGGTGATTCAACACTCTCCTCTTCAGCTTGAGTAATATGTGCACCCCCCTAGCTTGTTGTAGGATTCTCTATGCACTTGTGAAATCTATGACCATATTTATTACATTTAAAATATTTTTTGAAAAACCATTGACTTCTACTGCCTCTTTGGGAGTTGTTCTGAATGATATGAGTTGGCTTCTTTTTGAACTTGCAGCTAACATATACTGCTTTGTTGTTCTCTACCTCTAATACTTCTACTCTACCCCATAAATTTTGTGTTTGTTTTCCAAGTAGTTTTTCCTCTACCTTGAGAGCACGCTAATATGCTTCTCCAACTATTATCGAAGACACAAGTTTGATTTTGTCTAAAATATTGAATCTCAATTCATTGAGATATCGAGCCACTTTCTTAGGATCATCTTCAATATGACCAGCTCTATTGGTCAACCTATAAAATTCTTTTGTGTAATCTTTTATTGACATTTCTTTTTTTTGTCTAAGATTTTATACTTTCTCAAAAATGTTGATTTGATAATATTTGGGCATGGATTTACCTTTCAATTTAGCCACCATCCTATCCCATCTCTTGATCTTGGACTTGCCTTTCTTTCCTCTTTCATCTTGTACTCCATCCCACCAGAGGGATGCATGACCTTTTAGTCAAGTTACTTCAAACTTCACTTTCTTGTATTCATCTACATTGTCATACTCGAAGTATTTATCCATGGTACTAATCCAGTCAATTAGCTCCTCAATATTTAGGATACCTTCATACACGGGTACCTCCAATCTTGGTTTAAAACTTGCTCCCAATATTTCTCTAGCAACCCTTGCTTCAACTCCTTCTACTTTGAATTTTGTCTCTTCTTGAAGTTCTTCCTCTCTATCATTGACATCTGCTATGTTGACTCCTCTTCTCTATGCAAGTTCCATAGCCTACAACCATGCTTGAATGTTCCTCATCTCCTCTAGAATTTTTGCATTTGCAGCTAGTCTTCCTCGACCTCTTCCTCTTCTATAGACTCTGAATGTCATTTCTTGATAGAAAAGATCTTCTCTCACAAAACTTGTTTCTTTTTCTGGTGCTACGAACGGTATAGGACTAAAAAAAAAAAATCTTCTCATTTACAAATTTTTGAATTGAAATTTTAATTCCAATTGGCAACAAAAATATTTCTAGATGAAATTTGAAAACCCATCATATTTATGATTATAATTGCTCGTTCACTAAAACGAATTTCCTAAAATACTTTATGAATTTTATTTTACACATCCCATACTTTCTGAAACATTTTGAATTTCTTGATTGTGTTACGAAATGATAAAATTATAGGCATTTTATTGAGACATTTTTTTGACAAATGAAAATAACAAAATTTGAAGATGTTTTTTTTTTTCAATAGTAAAACACTTCACACAACAATCATATCCAAATTATATCCTAAAAACACAAAGCTTATTTTGATTTACTTGTGTTGAACACTATAGCCAATGTTTTGGAAAATTCTCACAGGTATGATGAGCTTATAAGCTACTATTTATGGGAGTCTTTCAAGCATAAAACTTCCTACTAAAATTTCTACCATTCTTGCAAAGTATGAGACTGATGTTGCTCACCTTTCCCAGCAAGTAGGGTCATCCAATTCAAACCACATAGACAACAAAAACTCCACCTAAGCACCCCACTCTATCAATTTAAAGTTTGAAAATGTTTGGTGGCTTAGATACATCAACAAATAATATATTGAAGAATGAATAAATATTACATGAAACTGCAATATTCCTCTAGCTTCAAGACACTTGCAATCTCTTTTTCTTATTAATAATACTTACTAGATCTCTCATGCGATCTCCCTTATGGACAATGAGATTATGACAAATCTCCTTGGTGCTAGGTTTTCAAATCCAGTGATATCAACTTGCGTCTTGCAAGTTGCTATGACTTTTTAAAAGTTTCTATAGCTGGTGGGCAGCTTCACATTGCCTTTGGTAGTGGCTTCTCATTTACAAGTGCAATTTCCTTCTCTGTCCAATTGCCAAGATCATTAGAAGATCCAAACCCAGTCTTGTAGGAAGAATAGTCCAACATCCCACACCATTGTTCTAATATAATGTTTCAAAAGTATATCCTAAGCCACTTGATTAATGATGTATTCTCATGAATGGTTGCTACACATAATATTGATTTATAAAAATGGTGAATGGAGCAGGAAAAACGGTCAAGAAAGTGCAAATTGGTGGAAGAAATGATAGAACAACGTGGGGAGAGTAGAGGAATGGATAGAGAAAGCAAGGGATGGCTCAGTGAAGATTGATAATTTTTGTTGTCTTCATCCATGTTGTGATGATCTTCATCCTTACTACTTTCATTTATTTTTTTATTTTTATTTTTTTTCATATATTCATTTGAAAGATGTCCAATCTTAACTTATATTTTGATTTAGGAGCATCTAGATGAATGAGAAAACTTGCAAATGTTTGTTTTCTTTATTTTTGGTGTACGTATGACATCCCTTAATCTTGTAATGTAGGAAAATTTAATAGAATTTAATTTTTTAAGTTTTTCATAGTTTGGGTTATGGTGCATAACACATGTGAAAACACTTGTTCAATGAGCTTGGTGAAGTTTCATGGCTAATCCTTATACAAGAACATTATGGAATCAATGACAAAGGTTTCATGGTCTGATTCATCTTTGACTACACAAACTGGCTTACAAGAAATTAAATGTTCCAAGTTTCTTAAGGTTTGGTAGGGGTGATCGTGACATCATTTCATGTATATGCTCGCCATTTTTCAGGCAAATCGAAGAACTTTCCAATTTTCATCCTCCAACGCCCAATCCCACACAGTCATAACGCCAAATTAATCATTTCATATCGATGGGGCCCTAAAATTAGTTTGTAATTGTGAAAAGTAAAGTAAGTCTGATTGTCTGAGGGGTTTGGGAGCGATAGGGAAGGCAAGCTAGGATAGATACCTCTAAAACTATGAAACTAGTAAGTCTGATTGTCTGAGGGGTTTGGGAGCGATAGGGAAGGCAAGCTAGGATAGATACCTCTAAAACTATGAAACTCCAACAACTTTAAAACTGAGCTAATTTAAGCTATGAAACTCGAACAACTTTAAAACTAAGCTAATTTTAGTTTTTTCAACATGTGTGTTTAACTAAGACACGAAAGGGGGAATTAATGCAACACCTAATGACACCATTTTAAGCAAGATGATCCATTTAAAATAATCCAATTCAGTTATAATTGAGGGGTGATGAAGGGCATATGAAATTTTAACAATAATTTTCTATTGACATGAAAATAGATAAGAAGATTTCAAGGCACAATTATCATATATTTAGATTCTTCTTTCTAGTAATTCCTATCTAAAATGGGAAGCATTCTTACATCTATACTTGGTTTGTTTCTTCCCAAAAGGGTGCATGTGATTTTTAGGTATTGATTCATGTTTTATCTTTAAGAATTAAACATTTTTATAGGATATTACACATTTTGGGGGGTTACATAGTCTCTCTTTTCTTAATATTGGGGGATGATTGTTTGTATACTTATGATGGATCTCATCCTTGGGTGTCTTAAGTTCCCCATCCATCACTTATTCATGTTTGTTTATATATTTTCTCTCTTTTGTTGAGGACTTTTTTGCCACTAGATTTTCTCCCTTTCTTTGTTTGTGAGAGATTGCATTTGTACATGGGTACCTCGCATTGCCTAGTAGTCAAGACCCATCATCATCATCATCATCATCATCATCATCATCACCATCAGCTTTGCATCATTTTTCATTTTTTACATTCTCCTTAAGTTCTACTTAAGGGGGGTGTTGGTGTGAATGTGTATTTCATATTCAATTTCCCCATTTTTTGTGTGAACAAGGCACATCATCTAGTTAGTTATTAGTTAGGACCCTTTCAAGCATTTTTACATGTTATGTTTACTTAAGGATCTAGGAATATTTTTAGAAGTCTTTATTTGTCTTGCGATCTTATCTTATCACTATTTGTCTCATTATATAGGATTAAGGCACTTGTCACAATCTTGTCTAGTCCTACATCTTAACCTTAACTATACAAGAAGAACATCATATGTACATTTTGATATCTTTAATCAATCAATTGTGTCCTTAATCAATAAATATTTCCCTCGTTTCTCTCGTGTGGAAAGAATATTTGGTTTTGCAAGTGATGTTGGGAGCTTGAGCCCATTGATGACTCTAACACTTATGATATGATATTGTATTACCTGTGTGCCACATAATGTTAATGATATTTTTACTTTAGATGATCTATGTGCTTACATGATTACATATTATTGGATACTCTTTAAATTTCTCTATTATTTTTCATATCCTCAAATTCTTTACACACTTAAATATGCAACCAATTGGAGAAACAATATATTGTCACCAATGTTTTTTATTAATAAGTATTGTTGACTAGGGCGCCGACCCTTTAACATAGTCAAAGACTATCAAACAACACATTAACAACAAAATCTATCAAACAGGCAAACAAAGGGGCTTACAAGACCAAAAACAAAACATACCCAAATCGAGGAGGAATAGAAACATCTGAGCCTTGATTGGGGGAGGCTTGGGGAAGGGGGGAGGACCTGTTGGTTCCCAAACCAACAGATCCCCAAACCCTAAAGATTTAGCCACTTTCTTATCAATAGGTTCAAGGTTGAATTTGGCCAATGAACAAGATTCAGTCAAAAAACTGAAATCTCTTGCACTTTTGACTTTGCAAAACCAAGGCGGGTGTACCTGAGCAATGCCTAAGTGACTTACAACTTCCAACACTCATGGCATTACAAATTGCAGCAAATATCCCAATATGAATATATGCCAAGGAAAGTTTATGAACTTAAGATTTGGCTACAATCCTGGCTTTTCAATTCTCACTCAACACTTGGGGTTGATTCCTACACTAAACTAACTCCTAATACTAACTCCTACAAGAGAAAAGAAATGACATTTGAGAATATTTGATTCTGAAAACTGGATGCAAGCCCCATGACCAATGCCTTTTAGAGCAACAGAGTCAACCCTCAGCATGCAGACATTAAACCCAAATAGTTTAAATTGTAATCAATGAGTTCTCAATGTTAATGCATTACATCAACACCCTCTATTATAGTTTTATTTGCAGTCATACTTGAAGATCCTATGTGCATAAAACATCATTTCTCATCCTATTAAAAGCAGTTTAATCTCTTCCTTGAAGAGAAGCATGAAATAAGATGAACACCAGAACTTGTTGGGACAAAATAGATGAGCCTTGATCATTCATTTCATAAAATAATGTTCTTACATGCTGGAGACAACTACAATAAAGCATTAAAAACTTACTTGCATACTATTCATAAACTATTCAAAGCATAAAACATCTACAAGTTGAAAGAAAAAATAACTCTAATATGCTCCTAACTATCGATTGTACATGGAAGCCTTTCTTTCAGAATGATTTTCAAAAATTACATCAAAATCCTCAAAAATGAGGAGAAAAGAGAACTAAATACACAAAGAAGAAAACCCTAAAATAATCCCAAAGAAGATTCCAAAGATGACATATCTTCTTCTTTGTTGAATTTTTGAATTTAAAATATGCACTCTTCTCTCCAATTTTGCCTTTAATCTGCAACTCTGAATCTACTGATGACACCTAGAGAATCTAGAAAAAGATCCCTACATTCGCACAATTATGCTTCCCAAATTGACACACAAAAACTGACAAATGTAACTCACATAAGTTGTGATAGAAGACTCATCATTTTTTGCATTCTTCCCCTTTGAATTTGTTTTCTTTGCATGCAGCCCACGTTTTGTCTCAGACCAAAAATAGCAATTTCTCTATCTTTGAAACTGCCCTGTCTTGTCATTTTTTGTACATTTATTTTTTCTCTTTTTTGCAAAATAATACCCCCTTCACAAGCTATAGGATATTTACCTATTCACCCTTAATCGAAAACTAGGATTTGAAACACATATACATTATGCCTTTTACATATTTGATGCCACAAAGATATCATTATCAAATATGATATGCTCTCACATACACAGTCAAGATTAAGATCGGTGAAAATATTTTAACTACCTCACCCATGACCCCTTCACCATATTAAACTTTACCTAGAGTATAAACAATTTATGGTAACAATAATCCAAGTAAAATATTTTTTCCATTGAAATTCATCCCCCCACTATTGATTTTCTCTAGTCTTTTACAACAGCGAGAATTTTCTCCAACTAGTGAAACAATTCCACTCGATATTAAGCTCTTCCATGAAGTTGAGGACATGACGCCGCAATCGAGCTGAGCCATGCAAGACTGCCACTACCATGTGCTTCCTACATGTCCAAGTTCATTTTAGATCACCTAATTACAACTTTAACATTTTAAAATTTTCGGTCGAATCAACAAGTATGTTGCAAGCATGGGTGCACCGTTGCAGAGACGTAACTTTTGATACACTGACAAAAACATCTACAAAATGCCCTCTAAATGTTAGACCAGTTCTCCATTTTCGTTTTGCCCTAATCCATCACCTTTTCTGCGCCCTAATTTGTTCCTTTTGTATTCACTTTCTTCTTGCTTTGTGCCAATACGCAGTCCTGCAACGCCTTTTGTTTGCCCTAAATTTTATGCGGGGTGGTGGGATGTTTGTCTTCCTTGCATCTGCGCCTCGTTGATTTCCCTGCAGCTGCCTTCAAGATTTCAGTGTGACATGCCCTTTCGGTGAGACCCCCTTCGCTCTATCCTGAAACTCTGGTCAAACAATCACAACTTCAAGACACGGCTACTTGTATCCTTAAGGAATATGATTTGACACTTATGCGTGAGATCGTTCCATCCAAACTTTTGCAGATGCAAAATGCACCTTGCATAATATCATTAGGGTTTCCTCCTATACCCTTGCACTCTTCCTCTATAATGCCCTAAAACATTAATCTCATTGCTTTACTGCAAAGAGGAAAACATCCTGCGTTCGCCTTGCCTTATATCCTTATCTTCCTCCGCAGTGCTCCTTGAGTGTGTTGCTATCTTGTGGGGTGGCGAGGAAGCCTTTTCCCTGTGTTCCATCTTACCTTGTGGTGTCTTCTTCATACTTTCAAGACCCTTGCGGGGTGGCTGGGGTCGAATTCCCACACGCACTTGTTGCCCCGCGCTACCGTTCCTCTGGTCGTCTTGACCCCGCGGAGTGGCGGGGGAGACCAAGATTCCTCCTTCCCCGCTGCCCAGCGAGCTTTCATACCTCACTGCAAAAGTCCTGTGAGGTAGAGAAAGAGTTGGATTTCGTTCTCCCCCACCATCCCGCAGCCTTCATCATCATGCCATGGAAACTTTGCAGGGTAATTTTGAAATTTTCTGAAAGGCTTGAAATTTCATTTATTCACCATGCTTCCTTGGTCACTTCGCGGGCTCTACCATCACTTGGGTGTTTAAATTGTTTTTAAAATAACTTACCCACACCTTTTTCATTTAAACCATGAGGATCATCTTACTCTTGTCCCCTTAATAAGTCATTTTGAAATTACTTTACGTGCTCAACACTTCCCCAAAGTGGTCTTGCATGAGTGCAAAATTATAAGCTCTCAAAGTGAGCTACTCGAATTGATTCTACAGGGGTGATTTCTGAGTGTCATAGGCAAAATTTTACTTGGGCCCTCAAAATTTGACAAAATTTTTGAGGTCCCAACAAGACCTCCCCTTCTGCCTGTGGTGAACCACCGTCCATGCAATGCAATCATTAGGATCATCGAGGGAGAGATCGTTCGAAAGGGGGTTCGCATGAGAATGACCAATAGAAACATCAACAAGTTGCAGAGAAGCTGCAAAAGATTGAACAGGTACTATGTCAGAAGAAACTATGGTAGCTTTCGAAGGTTGCAGTGAAACTACGGTAGGTTGCAAAGGAGCCATAGAACAAGGTTGCGAAGTCTCATAAGCAAATGGAATATCGGTAGGATCTACCAACAACTCCTCACCTGAGCCATCTGAAATCTTCTCAAAAGCATATATAGTTAAATGGTCAAGTGTAGCATCCTTCCACTAGGTCACAACCCCCTTACAACATGAAATAGAGCAATTTGAAGCCAAATGTCCTGTAGAGAAGCACTTCCGACAGCGAAAGGGGAGACCTTCAAAATCAAGCGGTTACGTTCAGGGCCTATCCCCAACCATGAGAACCACACCTCTAGGGAGAGGCAAAGCAACATCAATGTCAACCAAGATGTGGGCGAAGGTGGAGTGGCCCATAGAGGAAGTGTCATCATCCACCATCAAGAAGCAACCAATGGAGTTGCTAATGGCCTCAAAGTAGGATTGTTCCAAAAAATGAAGGGGAAGATTCAGGAGCCAGACCCACATTGGACGCACGTTAAGTGGTTCAGTGAGAGGGTTGAAGGTAGTAGTTCAGGGCTTGATAGAGAGAGGGTGGACACCCTAGGCCCACAACTTACCCAAAATCAAATCCTGATCCACCGAGGAGGTAAAGGAGGCAATGAAAAATCCTTTAGCCAATGGAAATAGCTCAATATTGTAAGCAACCAAAGGTTTCCAGGAGTCACTTACCCAATGATGGAGATTCGATAAGGAGGGCCAAAGCCCAGAAAATTTGCACACCAGGGCACAACGTTAGTAGAACCAAATGTTGTCCACAACATCTTGCCTACAGACAATCACAGGGGATGACTTGGCACAAGGGAGAGGACGAACACCCTTGGAGGAACATTTGAGCTGTAGATCTTACCACACGAGCAAAACTATGTTTACCAACAGGCGGGGGCAAGGGCGAAGCAACATCCTAAGTATTCTTGCCAGAAGTAGTCACCACACCATAGGCCAGAGCTAAAACTATAGAACCCATGGGAGGAGGGCGCTTGGCAAGATAAATGGTCACAACAACACCAAGAGAAGCGGCCAAGGGGGTCTCTCCAGCCAGGGGAGAAGAACTCACTGCTGCCATCGAAGTCGGGGAAGTTGAAGAAGGGTGAACCACAAAAGGGTCGAGTAGGTCGGGAGTCGAATCAACCGAGTGAGCAAAAGTGGAAGGAGGCGGTCCAGACTTGGAGGGAAAGAGATAATTCAAACAAGAGGGAGCGAGAGACTCATTGCGCATATCTGACATTGTTCCTATGTTGTAATTTTAAACATTACATTATACTAGACAAAGATTCACTATTGTACCCATATTGATCTTGATAGCACTTACACTCTTCCATATGAGTGGATATTGTATGTGGGAAAAATGGATTGTTAGAATTGAAAATGTGAAAAATACGTAAAATACCAATCCACACACACACACAGGACTTCTTGATGCAAGCTATGGAGTAACGATGCGTTACTCAGCTTCCCAAGGAGGGTCCCATGGTTCTCTATCTCACAATGTCCCTCAAATAAAATATTCATTTAGGAATATGGTCATTTTTATATGTCTACAGATATAAATCACACATGACTACTATTGAGCATACAACATTATGACCATTAAGTAGACCATAGCATTATGATTTAGAAATCCATATCACCACTATTAAGTAAAATGTATTTACTACCCAAAGAAAACCACATCATTTTATCACGTTGAATAAAGTATTACCATATTACTTTTGGTATATGTAGAATTCCTAACCACTATATTTCCATTTTATCATTTTTCCTAAATAGTCAAATTGTGTGAGAGATGGCACTCATCACATGCTTATAATGTATTCCATAGATTCCTATGGAGCACACATTCGAAGGAAAAACACATAAATATTTTACATAGATCACATCCATCACATCCTTTTATTTCACTTGTGATTTTAATTTTTATTAATAATAGAAACATTACATTAAGCCTAAGAAATTTGAGTCCAAAATGAGGATTACAAAACGTAGAACGTTTATCTTGTTGGCAGAAGAATACAAAATTGTCATAGATATAACCTTTCTTCATTAAAAAGAAAAATGGCAAAATAATACTACAAAAAGAAGAAAATTTGATTTCTTTTGGAGGTCGAATGCATAAAAAAAAGGTGAATATTGGAGGGCATTAAACGTTGTATTGATATCATTTGTTGTATTTCTACAATGAATCAAAGCAATGAATGCATGCAGAACTAAGAACTAGTTTGCAATTGTTGACAAGCCATACTAACACATTTTACTTCAAACCAAATGAACGGGGTAAAATAGACCACCTACCACATTTTATTTATTTATTTATAAGTATTATTTTCATGTTGGTAGAGAATGTTTATATACTTTGATATATATATTTATATAGATTCATATGTAAAGTGGGGTAAAATGTAATTGTAAAATTTCCACTCATTCACATTAGTTCTCATATAATTTTGGGTTCATTTTAATTCAATGACTTAAAGTAATTACGCATTGACATGTGACACACTTTTATACTAAGTTGGACTCATTCTACAATCCTTATCTATCCCCATTTACTCCTATATACATATATTCTCATGCATTTGATCTTATACTAGCCCCATTTATACTTATTATTAGTCTACACTTTCATGCACATATTTTTGATCCCAAGATTTGCATTTCACTATCCTAGGCTTTTCCCTAGTGCACAATTTGATCACAAGGAGCATAGTATTGATCCAAAATTGAAACTTTTGAATTCTATTCTCTAAGCTTCTACCTTTTTCTACTAGCCATTAGGAGATGGCTCTATACATGTTTATGCAACACATTCTTATGTTTTATTGTTTAAAAGATTCACTTGTGCAATTAATTCAAATAGGGAAATCCAAGGATCAATTGATTATTGAGGAACAATCATTAATCGATCATTTCAATTTAGAGCTTAAAACTAACCCATCACATTATGAATCCACACATAGGTGATTCTCATATTTGTATATATAGGTGTCACATATTTATCCAAGACCATAAAGTTGGTCTATCTAAGGGGTTCAGTTAGGACAACTTGACCTAACAATCCAACAGATTCCTCAAACGTATTTTTAAGTACCATCATCCTTACTCATTTATAGACATCAAAGGTTAAAAAATTTAGGTTGTAAAAATCTATTATCCACGAAATAACATTTTACATATTAAAAAATAGATCCACACTACTTAAAATCAATCTCTAGCTATCCATAAAAAAACTTTGAATCTATTTTGATTTGAATATATTGAATATACAAAAAATAAAAATTAAACATTAATATATTGATGCTACGCATCTTTAACTTTCATATTCTAACACCAAATTAAAAACTAAACATTCTCATTTTTATTTAATTTTAAAATATCTATCACAATTATCAAACCACAATATTTGTATAACTACCTACATTTCATTTTATCTAATGCTCCTTGATGACATTTTATTCTCTTACAAATACATTAAAACAATACTAGCCATGAAGGAAGACAAATAAAAACAGCTGGAAAATGGTTTGGTGGTAACATGAAGACCAGCCGGCTTACTCGATGCAAGTGCCTCAATTGTTATTTGGTCCTTGCAAAGAAAAAGTACAATTTAATCAATAAATATTTTTACTTTACTTGATTCCTAGAATAAAATATTAAGTTTCACAATATATCAATATACAAAATTAGTCAAAACCATTAGTGTCTTTGACATTAAGAAAATCCACTTCCCATGTTATCATTAGAGTGGTCAGATCCAATTTGGTGTATGCACTTATATGAGGGAACCAAATACAAAATCAATAAAGCTTTTGTTTTCTTTCTAGGGCCCCATTACTTCAATTCTTCAATAATTCATTATGCAACTGTATTTCAAAATATTGTCAATATATTAAACATTTTATGATGACCATATAATCCAAAGCCTCTGAATTGCTCACCATATTCCAGCATTTGGGAGCTTTATTAAGCATTTAATGATTTTTAAATTCTCCCCTTAACATGATTGATCATATTGAATTAGGAAAAACCAAAATACCATCATATGGATGCTAATGTGTACATGCAATGTTAATTTTTAAGTCAAATCAATGGATTGAAATATTGTCTATTTTATTAAGGATTGCAATATAATTAATAGGATGATTATATGTTTTTTTATATTATCATTTTACTAAGTTTAAATTTTTAAATCATATGATTAAAATTAATTTATTTTGATCTTCAAATGATTTTGATAATCTGACTCCCCCATTTAATTAATAATTACTTTTAACTTTCTATATAGACTCTTCTATAATATTATAATCCACCATTTACAAATGGAAATACTAACATTTATAAACTATAATATCTATTCAATGTGTTATTTGTTAATACAAATTTAGTTGCTTCATGGATGAAGAGTATATTTTCTAATTTCCAACCCGCTCAAGTTAGTGGGAGCGTGAATATACTAAGCAAGGTGGGGACGCACCACTCCTTTGCTTTTTGTTGCATCTAGGTTTGTTCATTGGACATAAGAGTGTATACGTATCTTTTATTTTTTGATTTTTTATTAATTATTTAAAATTTATTAGTTTCAATTTTAGTTTTAGATTTTGTTAATTATTTATAATATTTTTGGATTTAGTTGTAAATGAATATTTTTAAATAAAAAAGTTTTATAATTTTATTTTATTAATTATAATATTTTTTTTATTTTTTTAATCAATTTTTGCAATTAGCTTGAGTATTATTTTTAAATGTGTATGGTAAATATTTTCAATTAAAATTTAAAAATAACTTCTATATCATTAATAAATTATATTATAAAAAAGAATCTATTGATGGAAAAAGTAATGTCATCCCTAATCATTGTTTCTCCTAAAATTCTAGAGATCTAACAAATTTGACTACAAAGTGAATGCTAATTTGGTGCGGATGGCTCCCACAGGTAAATTTTCAAATTTTTGACCATCATGATTTACAAGTTCATCAATGCTTGCTAGTACGACCCAAGAAGAGGGGTCATAAGTTTTAAAGTTGGACATCTAAGCAATAGAACTGTGGGCCTTCTTTTATCTCAGACCAATCCAAGCAACAAATTCTTCCACAATGGCTAACACACAACTTTCAAAATCAGTGAGAGAAGAATCAACTTCCTCAAAATAGAGTTCTTCCTTAAAATCTACATCCAATCAACTTCCTCAAAATGGAGTTCTTCCTTAAAATCTACACCCTCTTCATCTTCATAGCACACCTCTTTATTTCTTCTCCATCACAACCTGAACTTTCTTCACTGATTCCCTCCAATAAGCTATCATCTTTTCTTGAATAAAAGACACTTTTTGAATTTGAGAGAGTTCTTTTCATATTGACCTTTCTTGTGGCTCTTCTTTTGATGATGCTTTCAAAAGTTCTTTATGTAATGTTCCTCTTTATCCTCATTGCTTTCCTTCTTATCACGCGGACATTTAGAAGTGACATGTCCTATTTTACCAAAATTAAAACATTTGAATGGTACCAACTCGGATAGCAATTGAAGAGCACTAAATTATACTGAAAGGAGGGGGAGTGAATCAATATAACAACCTTGTTTTACTTTTCAAAACTTAATGAATTGCAATCGCAATACTTCAGAACTTAAACATCCACAACAGTAACATATATGCAAGATCTAGCAATTAGAAACAAAAGTACGCATGATTTACATGGAAACCCTTGCAAGAGAAAACCACGGCAAAATATTGTTATTGTATTAGAAACTTCTTACAACCTTCATAGGCACCAACCAAGAGGAGACAACAACTCCCTTTTGATGATTCTTAGGAACCAACCCATTGGAGACACCAATCCCCACAAGAGACAGCAATCTCTTTAAATACAAGGCACCAATCTCCAAGGAATGATGTGATAAGTACTTGATCGACCTCTTGAATCAAACCTAACTCTCCTTTACACATCTGCTAAAAAATGCTTCTTTAAATCTGCTTATGATCTTCAAAAATCTTTGCTCACAGGTCTGCAATATTGCTTCTTTGAATCTATTTGTGATATTCAATAATCTTTGCTTGGAGGTCTACAATAATCCACGAAGTTTTCTTACATATGCCCCTTAGATTTGCTCTTAGGTCTGCTCTAGATCTGCTCTAAATGGGAATAATATTAAATGGATTCTTGATTAAATAAACCTCCAACATTCTTCATGTATACCTTGTGAAGATACCTCTTCACCAACCAAGGCAAAAGTCTAGATTTTTATTTAATTTAAATTTGCCTCCCAAAGTGGCGCCCATTTCCATGAGACCAGCCCAAGCAAAAAAAAATGTTTTAATTTATTGATTTTTTTGTAACTCTTAGGTTAGGGTGCACCTCTCAAGGGGGTCATCCCTTATTAAAGTAATATTTAAATGCATTTTTAAATTCCATAATTGGGTCAGCTCCAAGAGGGGGTCGGTCAAATCAATTAAAAATATTTTACAATTTATAACTCAACTTTAGATATGCAATTTATCTCCTTGCTTGAATATGTCTCAATAATAGTGCCATAAATTTGGCACAAGCTGTCCTCAATCAAATATGCCACAAAATGATCTTTGACATCAACGACAACAATTTACAGCAGTGTTAGATGGAGCTGTTCATGTACTGTATAGATACAAAATTGATGTGTCACAATCTATGATACTAGAGAGAGCTAATGTCATTTTTACTTACGAGCATGGTTGCATGCTTTGATGGTCTACACCAAGGATTTTCCTCCACTTCCAACCAGTTCTCCCTACACCAGGATTACCAAGATAAAATTCTTGTGTCAGGTTTGTTATGGTTTGCCAATTCCACATTTCATATTTGTTTTTTTCAATTTAAACAACTGCATATGTTTGAAAGCCAAAAACTTACGTTCGTTAATTTTAAAACTAATTGCTTTCTTATTATGTCATTTCAAAGTTTTACACTAATTTTGTTCTAGAATTTTGAGCAGTTTTAACTTCAGAGATTACATATCATTACATATCAATTTGACATTGTTCGTATCCAATATTTTGATTGCAGAGTAACAAATGATTGCAAAGCCTCGTGAAAATTCATCATCCTTTCTCTATTGACAGATTGCATCAGCTAAGCTTTCCAATCTTCATCACTCTCATCACTCTCCTGCAGTTGGACAGTGGTAAGTTAATCTATAGAATATATACACAGCAATCATCTATGAGGCTACTCCTGAACGGAATGAGCATTTTAAATTTGACGATGAAAATGCAAAAGCTATAGTACAAGTATCACTTGAAAATAAGCATGAAAGGCCCAAAAACAAATAAAACTTTGAAAACTTCCTTAAAAGCTAGTATATATCCAGTGGGATGAGCAATGACAACATCCACTTGACATAAAGAATGGATCTGCTAAGGTAAAATTTCAGCATTCTAGATTGGCATTCAAGAGCATAGTTCATATGTAATCTTTTATAAAATGTCCAAAGGTATTCCTCATCAAATTCAAGCATGCTATATTTACGTAGTTGTCAAAAAAGGATCTTTTATTAAATTTAAAGATATGTAATTATCATACAAAACCAAATAGAGTCTCGTCTTCCTGTTTCAAAAAAATCACCCTGAACATAAGCATTGGGGAGAATTTTCTACCAATGTATGCTAGGAGTGTGCTCCCATTGACTGGGGATACCACTCTAAGTTAAGACTGACTACTTAATTTAACAAAATAAAACAAAAAAGATAATCTAAATAAATGCATAGAAACTCTTGGAAAATTCAAAAAGAATTGAGGGTATAAAGAATCAATTAGTGTTGGTCAGATATTATTTAAGACTTAAAAGTATCTACATGCCCCTTAGGAATATTTGCGGTGTTTCTCCAAGATTCCATGACAGCTGGACATAGGACTAGTTTCCAGGGACGATAATAAGATTGGTCATTTTGCATCTAGATGTCCTGAAAGGAATTCAAGATTTGAAGAAAGAGTTAGAAGATATTTTAAGCCTAACCCTGGATATCAGAATAAGTACAAGACAGAGGGGGCAACTTATACACAAAAAATGTAATAAACTAAATACAGATATATAACAATGTTAGCATTACAAGTAACATAATTAAAAACTGCAAGCAATACGAGCAACCATATAACGCAGTTTAGCATTTCTACACATAAAGTTATTTGGACCAGGCAATCAAGTTTACTTCATGCTTAAGAATTACCATCTTCCTCCTCTCTTGGCTGCTGTAGTTCAGAACTTAACAAAGCATCAATGACAATGGAGACACAAACATTTATGTGTGTGGGCAGAGAAAATGAGTGGGGTGCAGCAGAACAGAAGTGGTACTGCAGATGGAGCATCTGTCATGATTCTGCAAACACCTCTAAACACATTCCACATTAACTTCTGTCAACATGATGGCAGCAAATGCCGGCTGCTCACTTTCCTCTTATTTACAGAGGCAAATAGCACATTGTTGTCCATTACAATCTTTCACATAATCTTTATATCACCTGTAATTACATCCCCTGGGATGTCACAAGGACGTGGTCCCTCTTTAGGTGATATTCCCAAGAGACATACCCCATAGTGACGTGGAGTCACTGGAAAGTTCCCAAATATGCAGAAAAAAGGGGAAGGTTGGACCCATTTTGTACCCATCCCCGAAACATATCCTTTTCACGAAACAACATAAAACCCTTGGGGACACTGATTGTTTGTTGTATTTGGAAACATTAGAGAATAACTACCAAAACATTTAGCTAAAATAGCATAATTATGTGCAGGAATAAAAACGTCATTCAAACCAGGATACCAGATTAAACAAATAAAGGTGTGGCTCTGTTATAAATAATAGTCACTAGTACCAGGATGCAGGCCTCATTCTTATAATGGAGTTGTAAGAACACCCTGTTCTAGACTGAGTTTTGTGCTTTTTCACTCAGTGTAATTTTGTCAAACAGTTGGCTTGCAAGCTGACTACTGGTTTTCTGAATTGGTTCTTAATTTGCAATAAAATAAATCGGATAAATTGATATTTGTTGAGTGGCTTTCAGATTTCATTCAATATAGAAAAATCATACATAACAAATGCTAATAACAAGAAGATTAATGCTGATAACACTTATTTAATTCCAACTCCAAGCATACAAATCAGATTCGAACAATATTACAGACCTCGGAATGTCTTCAAACTCGTAATGACACTCAAATATGCTTCAAACTTATGTGTAAGACTATATGATAATGAAACAAATTCAAATCTGAACTCTACAAGTCTGAAATCTGCACAAAACACTGTTCACGTACTGTAGCAGCAGTGTTCACTGCACCGTTCACAGCACTGTAGCAACTCACAAATCTTCACTATCACGTTCGAATCTGCTCCTAATATCTTCTCCAAATCTTCCCTTTGAAAATCTAATAAGCCCAATGTGTTTCTTGAATGAAAACACCATAAATTCTCCTGATTGTATCTTGCAACAGCGAGAAGAATGTTGACAAAGAGGGATTTCGTCCTCCAAGCCCAATAATCAGATTCCCGAGAAATCCAATAGCATAACTTTCATCTCATTCAAGCATACTAAAAACCTCTCACAGCCTCTATTTATCCATTTCTCCAAGAAGCTAATCCAACTCACAGGCAATGTGGATAATACATATCACTTTTATTTTAATATTATAATCCCCTCATTAAGTTGCCCATGTACCTTTTTAAAGAAAGGGGACATTTAATACTTTTAACACTTAACTTTATAGTCCCACTGAAGTTATTAAATAGCGATAAAGTTAAATATTTTAATTTAACTTTATAATTTAAACTTATCGTTAAATAATAAATATCTCAGATTAGAAGTAAATTACCCAATCGACACTATCACCACCGACAATTGTTGCCATTCAAGAATGCACTGAAATGCTGAGTCACTACCCTAGCCAACTGACTTACTAAAAATAGTAAGTTCCCCAGAATTGCATCAAATCAGCTCGAACTGGCCTGTAACTGGAAATGCCTAGGCCAAACATCCCCCGGATACCTTTTGTGTCCTAGTTAGCCTACGGGACCATAAGAAAATAGGCTAACGACATCATCATGCTATGAAAGCTAGAAAGGGGACATTACAGGAGTCCTAGGGACTAATAAATAGCAACTAATGATTATAAAGGGTATAACGAGATAAAATGGTGTCATCCATACAACTATTACACTACAATGATCTCCTATAATTATATACAAGAAAAAACAGGAAAAATAGGAAATCCCCCTCCCCTAACAAGAGTGCTATCGAAATATTTCATCTTGAAAGCACACATATTTCTGATTCCAGCACCCTTAATTGTGACACAATTTATGGCCTTTTGTTTATGTTTACAAAGATCTGAAATTGTTGAAATTAGCAATGGCTGACAAATGATTCTTGAACCATGATAGCTAGAACATATGCATATCATAAGATTGAATGTGTGTAAAAGGTATGCCTTTATGTTATGTTAATATATGTAAGGCCGGCTTAGTTTGTCATTGCAATTGTTGGTTAAAGTTAGTGTAAGCTTTTAAATGGTTATAACAGTTAGATCCAATGGTGAAAGGCGAACCAGCAACAATTGATCCTTTAAATAGTACTTCCATAGTAACATAAGGGATGTTGATTTATACAAGGTTCTCCCTGTACCACATACTGTGAAATAGGACACCACCTCTGAAATACAGCATTGATTATAGTATTCTTGTAAAACTATTCAGTATGAATTTTTATTCTTAGTTCATACTGCTAATGTTTGTACTGGTAGTGTAGTTTAAATATTTAACATCGGGCATTGTTGCCTATGCAAAGTCGGATCAGACTTGAATAGAATCAAAGTCAAACAATAATTATTGACAACACAACAAGATGGAAGATGAGTAAATTGCCTAACCAATATAAGAAACTACCAATTAACAAAGATAGAGAAGATCAACCCAGCCAAGATCTTAGGTATTTGGGGGAACTTTCAATCGAAGAGCATTTAGACAAGAATAAAATAGAAACAAGTTTTCAGCAGATTCCATCTAGAGTAACTTGGTTAAAATCAAAGAAGTTGATCAACTATTGGATAATTGGCCTAGACTACTGGCAAAACACTATATAATCTTCAGGATCTTTGTTTCTAACTAGATCATCAAGTGTGTAGACAACAAATATTGCAAACAGTATGTCAATGTGACCATGAGGAAGAAGAACAAATTGAAGACCTATGTTGTATCCCAATCTAACACCAACAAACCCAAACAAAGGCAAGAGAAGAAGACAACATGGTCAGTGGGTAGGCCAAGAAATTGGGCAATCCTTTAGACTAGTGGACAACAGGAACGAAAAGGGCTGTGAGAGGCAACCAACTCCAAAACTCCCCATCAAAAAATCCTCAGTCGAAGTGAAAGTCGATGCCAAAGCATAAGCAAAGCCCTAGCCACAAACAAAGAAGTTAAGCAACCCAAGTAACTTCAGAGAATAATCCACCACTCATGGAAGAAGAATGAAGCAAACTTCTTCATCTTGTGGAAGGAAGTCTAGATCTTGCCAACCATGTTGGGTCAAATGTTGCTATAGAGGAATCCACTGAGTCAACCAAGACCACAAAGCCCCCTCAAATTGAGGACAGTCTCTATTCTAAGATGGAGTCTCCAAAGTCCAAGAGCATTATTCGAGAGAACAGTGAATTGCCATTGGAGGATACTGATCCAAGAGTACCAAGGCAAGGAATTGGACCAAAGCAAAAGGAGCTTGAAGGTGATCATAACAACATGCGAATTGCCAAAGCTATAGGAAGGATCAAGGATTCAAATGCGTTTGAGAGTGCTAATAGAATAGAGGAACATTCAGGTTATCAAAAACTAGTGATGGTTAATACGTTGGAAGGTTGTGCCTTCATCCCCTTGGTTGTTCAGTTTTGCCCTCAAGGATTCACGACATGGCTTGACTACCTCCTATGGTTTGTTTATCTTCGATGTTTGTATCGGGTGTTAAGAGGTTGATCTTTTGGCACAAAAACAAACCTTGGGCCAACAAGTGATATCAGAGTTCAGATCACGGGTTCGAATCCTTGATCGTGCTGGGGGGGGATTGTTGGAAGTTTGTTGCCTTCATCCCCTTGGTTGTTCAAAGCCGCCCTGGGGAATTCGCAACATGGCTTAACCACCTCCCATGGTTTATCTCTAGTGTTTGTATCGGGCATTAAGAGGTCGATCTTTTGGCGCAATGGAAAACCTTGGGCCAACATACTACACCACCCAATAAAAGTTCAAAGAGGCGAAACAAAGAATTCAAAGATCTATGGCGTATGAATGTCAAGATCATAGATGCAAGACTCACGGAGTACTCGCCAAGTCTCTGGCAAAAACTCGGCTGCATTAAAAAAAGATGCCCAAACCATACTCGCCAAGTCTCTGGCAAAAACTCAGCTGCATTAAAAAAAGAGGCCCAAACCATCAAAAAATTATCTAGCTTTTTTTCTTCAAGTCAATCTCATTCTCTTCATTAGATTATATACATGAAGTATAAGTCACATTTCAATGTCTTTTTCCTTCTTATTTCAATGTCCTTTTCCTTTTTTATAATTTAAGTTATATTCCAAGTATATATTGGCAAGACATTTGAGAGTGGTTTCAAATCTCTTAAGAGTTATAATGCAAATTCTAGGTTTTATAAATTTTCAAACTTACTCAAATTTCAGTAATCAATAGGCTCCTATCAGCGTTCTCTTGCTCTCTCCATCTCACTCGCTTTATCTGCCCTGAATTCTAGACCTATCTATCTCCCTATCACTCTTCCTCTATCCCCTCTCTCTATTGCTCTCTATCTCACTCTCTCCTCTCTGCCCCAAGATTTAGACGTATCTCTCTACCTCTCTCTCTCACCCCCGGACCTCCGCGAGGGGTACTACCCTCAACCTTGTTTTGGCGAGGTGGAGGAGCCACAATGGACTCCTAGAACTATACCCTCTAGCTCTACCTCTACCCTAGTTTTCACTACAGCTGAGAAGAGGAAGATGTAAAATGTTTTGATGTAGTACTTACTTTTAGTTTTACAAAGACAATTTGCTATTTTCATTTTGTTTCAGACTATCAGCCATCAGCATTCCACATGAGGATGCCATTTTGCACCCAATTTGCATTTAAATCAATCAAATATAACTAGATTTATCTTGTTTCTTTTGTGTACTCATTTATTGACTCACAACAAAAGAAACAACAATACTGATAAACCTCAAAATTATAATAGTTGATGTTAAAGACAAATACAATATGAGTCAACCTACTGTACAATGTTGATAGTAAAATGAATGGGGACACTTTTCAAGGGATTGCCCCATAATGTCAAAGGTAGCACTACTTTGCAAATGTTTTGAGCTAGTCAATGATACCAAATGCCCTAAAAGAAAATGTCATAAATATTAACATGATTGATTAGTCTAAGATGAGGAAGTAAACACTCTATGATCACCATCACTAATCCAAGAACCTACACAATTGTTTGTGCCTTTCCAATTAGACAAATTAGCTACAAAGTACTTCCCCCTAGTTTTATATCAAAAGAATTCTATGTTCCATGACATTTTTGGGAGGGCCACAATAGGATGGTGGGATGTGTTTCAAGGACAATTGTCTAGGATGCCATTTATAGTGGATGGCAAGGTCAATTGTCTGTGTGCATAATATAGAAATGTGAATATATAAGCTTTAACCTTTCTCAAATATTTCATGTCATAAAGATCTAAAATATCAAACTACAAAAGTATATAGTCTTCTAGCATATTGTTTACTAGCTAGGTTATTGTGTTTACTAGCTAGGTTATTGGGAGGGCCACAATAGGATGGTGGGATGTGTTTCAAGGACAATTGTCTAGGATACCATTTATAGTGGATGGCAAGGTCAATTGTCTGTGTGCATAATATAGAAATGTGAATATATAAGCTTTAACCTTTCTCAAATATTTCATGTCATAAAGATCTAAAATATCAAACTACAAAAGTATATAGTCTTCTAGCATATTGTTTTACTAGCTAGGTTATTGTGTTGTCCTCCATGCAAATCAAAAGAACATCTAATAGCCACTAGTAGAGGAATTATCAATTTTAGTGTATAAGGGAAATTTCTAAGATCATAATTGATCTAGTCAAAAAGGATGCTTAGTTCACTATCCTATAATAATACTTCTGATAAGATCATCCAACTGATTGGAGAATCAAGATTTCTCTCCAAAATCTACAAGAGATTAAGAAATTTCAAGTTTAAAGAAAGAAAAAACGTAATTACAATGTCATAGCAAACCTCCTTGGCAAATTTGATGTAGCTTTACAAAATCAGGCACCTTCATTTATGAGCAATGAAAGGATGCTCCAACACATGTTCAAAAAAGGTTTGACCAAGACAGTTAATTTCTCAATGGGCCTGCACACAATAGTCTTCTCACTGTTGGTACCCATAACAAACTCAACTTTCATGCTCCCTTTCATCAAGTTTGTCATCATTTGTAGTATTTCTCCTATCAAGTTGCAAAGTCATCTTGTCATGGTTTTGTTTTTTAGGCTAAAAATTTTTGCAAGATTTTCAAGGTTGCACTTTTTTAAACAAAAATTGATGAGATTTCTAATTGATGGTGGTTGCAGCAATGAAAGAAGAAGTGTGACATGCTGAAGGCTATGAACGCAAGCTTGCAACAGTGATGACAATATCTGCCTATTTCTCTACCTAGAAAGTTTCAAAATGGCAAAAGGTGTAAGTGAATTCTATCAATAGAGGTTGAGTGTGTCTTTTCCTTGGCTTTGCCAATGTTTTTATCCATCAACTAATAAAAAGAAGCAAACTGGCGAAATTGTTGACAAACTCCTCCCAAAGTTACTCTTTTTGGCAAAGACTTAAGTGTATTCTAACTCAACATCAAAAATGGGCAAAAGAGGCCCAAGTAAGGATGGTTGTCCTAGAAAACATGAATTCATCAATAATGGGCAAAATGTAACTGTTGATTCATACTTTGTGGCTACAGTTGTGTATTCAAGGTGATTATTCAAAAGGAGGCCATGTTTGGTGATATGTGCTACATGTTGATGTCATAATATAGTTAAAATATAGTTGTGTAACTCTTGGCATTCTACATGTTGGCTGCACAATCAGATGGTTGGTATTCTCATGTGCACATCTATATGTATTATCTCGTGTAAAGGGGCCAAGTCTACATGGTTGTACAAGCTAAATAGGTTAGTATTGGATTGAGCATTGTTGGTATAAATATTAGAGCAATTATAAAAGAGTACGTTCGAGATTAGGACTCTATTAAAGACCTTGTTGCATTGAATCTCTAATTCTAAAATTAACAGTGAGCGTCTTTTGGTAGCGAGTTTTCTCCTGCAACGGTTTCCCATGTAAATATTTGTGTCTTATGTGTAATCTTGTGAATGCATATTGTCCCATTTACTTAGTCTTCTATACATATTGTTAGATTTTGCAAATGTTGATTTTTTTTTGAATAAGTGGTCTTAAGGTTCTTTATCCTAATCTATCGGTCATCTACAACAATGGTCAAAATCCACATCACAAGAGAAGACCATCCAAATCAAACTAATAATGACAACATATCAACATTGTGATATCCAAGAACAAGGTGCCCATAATCTCAGAGAACTCTAACTTATCACTAAGGGAACCAAAAGGAAATAGCCTGATCTAAATAGGAAAGTAAATGCAAAAAGTAACATAATCACTCCAAATTTCAATAAAGTAACATTACATAAAACACAGAATAGCCTAGTCCCCCCTAAAGTGCTATATTTATTTAATTGTACTATGGAAGCAAATTGTTTTAAAGGGATCTTATCAAAGGGATCCTTGGCCAAATCTTCCAACAATTTGGAAGGAAACTGAAAGGATCACTCTAAATCAAAGATCAGAAAATCGCCTCAGACTCGCCAAACTCGACGAGTCCGAGTACGAGACATGCCCGCCGAGTCTAGCGGGCTCGGACTCAAACTCGTCCGAGTCTAGAGGCCGAAATTGCTAGACTCGCTGAGTTGGCGAGTTTGGCGTAAACTCGGCGAGTCCCGTGCCTAGGACTCGGCCGACGGCAAGGCCCGAAAAAGGCCAAAAAAGTTGCATTTTTAAAAGTTTTTTAATTTCTTTTTTTGATGTTATTTATCCTCCAGCCCTAAAAGTGAACTTCATTTCATTCATTTGGAAAAATAGGAGAAAAGTGAGTTGTGAAGAAAAACAAGGGTGCATTGAAGAAAAACCAGCAAGGAGGAAGCTCAAGATTTCCTCCATTTATCACATTGGGGGCTGCATTGTGTTTGGATTTGGTGCATCAAGAGTTGGATAGGAAGAGTTTGCAGCTCATTTCAAGCTTGTTGTAAAAGGTAAGATTGTTTTTTTGAAGGTTCTTTTGTTTCTTGTATGCAAAAATTCCATTTTTTATTCATTTATTTTGAAAGTTTTACATTTTCTTCCAAAATCTTTTGTATGTTTGTAAATTTATTATGTTTTATTGCAGCAAACTTCACTTTATTAATTGCCTCAACTTCAAGTTTCACAAAACTATCCTACAATGTCTACTTCAGCTTCTAGGCCCCCCATTAGAAAGGACCCTGCTTGGAAATATCAAGAGGATTTTCCAAGGCAAGGAAAGGGACAAACAAAATGTACATTTTGCAAAACAATATTCCATGGAGGTATATATAGACTGAAATACCATATTTTTGGTGTGCGTGGACATGATGCCGAACCATGCCTAAAAGCACTCCCTGAGGCCGTACGTGATTGTTATGTAATGGTTGACGAAATTGAAAGGAAAAAGAAACAAAAGGAGGATCGAGCGGCCATTGGGAGAGAGGCAACTTTAGGAAGAGAGACACAGTTACGTTGTGTTGGAGGCCCTTCTTCCTTACCTCCATATCGTCCCACTCAATTTTCTACTGTTGCTGCTTCCGCTTCTACTTCTGTAAGTGGCAGTGCCACCGCCACTTCTCATGCTCCTAGCACTAGTAGTTGTAGTGGGAGTGTTAGCATTGGACCTTGGATTCGTAAATCTAGGTTGGATACCTTCTTTGTGCCTCACACTACTCCTAGGTCCCAACAGTCACTTGAGGGCATGGGTTGGAACAAGGAGCTCCATGATGTCGCTAAAATGGCAGTTGGCAGGTTTTGGGTCTACAGCAGTATTCCATTCTTTAAAGTCAAGTGAATGTTTTATAAGTTTTATGTTTGATTGTTTTAATTTTTATACTTTGATTCTCTTCGTTTTATTTTTTCTCGTACATACTACATAGTACATAGATGATAGAACATACTTAACTTATCTCGTCGAATTTATTTGTGACAGGTCTCCTTATTGGCAAGAAATGATTGATGCCCTTACCATATGCGGGGCGGGGTTCAAAGCCCCTACTGAGAGTGATTTGAGGGGACCCATTTTGTCTCAATTGGTGAATGATGTGAAGAAGGATTTAGATGAACAACGTCAGATATGGAGCACTAAAGGTTGCACCATCATGACTGATGGTTGGACGGATAGGAGAAATAGAACTCTCCTTAATTTTCTTATTTCTTCCACAGGTGATTGATTAATTTTAGTTTCATATTGATTAATTTTAGTTTGAAAACGGTGGCATTTTTTTATTTTAAGGGGCACCATTTTCATCAAGTCCATTGATGCCTCCGCCCATTGCAAGAATGCCACCTACCTATGTGAGCAGATAGAGAAGGTGATTGATGAGGTGGGTGAGGAGAACGTGGTACAGGTGGTGACCGACAATGCAGGGAATTATGTTGTTGCGGGTAAACTTTTGATTTCAAACTAATTTTGTTTGCAAATTAATTACTATTTTGTACCTCCATTAATTACAATTTACAATGCAACAAATTATGTTGCTGCAGATAGACTATTGATGGAGAGGCACCCATCTATAGTTTGGACTCCATGTGATGCCCATTGCATTGACCTCATGTTGGAGGATATTGGAAAACTCCCATGGGTCAAGAGATGTGTAGAAAGGGCAAGAAATGTGTGCAAATTTGCATATAATCATTCATGGGTGTTGGCTCTTATGAGACAATACACAGAGCAGAAGGAGTTGCATCGTCCAGGAATCACAAGATTTGCCACAAACTTCATCACATTGCAGTCCATGCTTAGCTCTAAGTCGGCCTTGAGACGTATGATTGTTGGTGAGGAGTGGTGTTCCTCATCCTATGCTGCCACCCTTGCAAGGAAAGATATAGCAGACTGCATTTTTGATGAGCGAGACTTTTGGGTCCCTTGTGAGGAGATAGTGAAGGTAAATTTTTTATAAATTCTACAATTTAACTTTGTGTTTTATAACTTATTATATGTATTCTCTTATTTGCTCATTTTTCTAAATTACACAATATTTCCAATTTTGCAATTTGTTAAGCCCTTGGTGGTTTTGTTGCGAGTTGCGGATGGAGAAAAGCCCGCAATGGGCTATATATATGAGGGCATGGATAGGGCGAAGGAGGGCATCAAATCCGTCAATGGAGGAGATGAGAGCAAGTATGGTCCCATTTGGGATATCATTTATAGGAGATGGCATCATCAGCTTCATAGGCCCATCAATACAGCAGCCTATTATCTGAATCCGGCATTCCATTTTATCCCTTCTTTCAAGGCTAATGTGGAGGTCCTTAATGGGCTATACTCAATCATGGAGAAGATGGCACCTGTTGATACTACTCAGATAGAGCTTATTCGAGAGCTACAATTGTTCTCAGATGCACAAGGGGAGACCTTCTCTCGTCCTGTCGCCAAAGATGGCAGGACAACTATGATGTCGGGTAAAAATAAATTGTAAGGCTTAATTTTAGTTTTATTGTATATTGTAACTTGTTAAATGAGTTCATGAGTGAGACTGGTTTTATTTATTTTTCTCATTTCAAACTCAAATCATTGGTGGAGCTTTTTTGGCCCAATGACACCAAATATTCAGAAGTTGGCCATTCGCATCTTGAGCCAACCATGCAGTGCATCTGGTTGTGAGTGCAATTGGAGTATGTTTGAGCACATACACTCCAAGAGGTGCAATAGATTATTTGTGGAGAAGATGAATGATCTCGTCTTTGTTCACTACAACCTCCGCTTGAGAATGAGAAAGAATGCATTAGTTGACATCTCTCCTATCATTCTAGATGAGGTTGATCTTGAAGCAAAGTGGGCCAATGAGAGTCAGACAGATCCTGCGATTCCTGTAGCTGTCTTTAGTGATGATGACACTGATTGGATCGACCAGGCAGATATAGAGGCTGAGGATGTAGCCATGGCAGAGGAGCAAAGAGCACGAGCAGAGACAGGAGATACTGAGAGTGACACAGTTGTTCCTGATGTTGGTGAGCATGGCATGGTGTCACGGGGAGCGACTATGGCTGTTGAATCATCTAGGACCTACCTTAAACGCCTTCGCAGGGGGCCAGGGCGAGAGGGTGCACGCTCCTCTGAGCCATAGGCTTGTAGTTGTATTTACCTTTGGTATTTGTGTGGAACATTTGATGATGATCATATGATGACATGGATTTTTTATTCCATGAGTTTTGTAATATTGTATGCATTTGATAATATTTATATATTTATGTTTGCTATTTCCTTCAGCTACAATTTGCGTTTATGCTTATGTGATTTATGTATACTTGTGTATGTAATCAAATGAGCCGAGTTTGATGATGTTATTGTGTCTTTAAGGTGTATTCAATAAAGGGTGCATGAAACAAGTTTTAAATCTTTAAAAATCTCTAAATTTCTTGAGTTTTTCACTTTCCCGAGTCCAGCAGAGTCTGAAGCCGAGTCTGACTCCGAGTCTCGAGTCTGAGTCCGAGCCGATTTCGAGTCCCGTTTCTTTGCTCCAAATAGAAGTAGTTGCCTCACTCCACCCCACATCTAGACTTTGTTCTCTGATTTGATTGCACTGTTTGGATTACCAACCACCTCATCATCACTCATGCTATGAGAACTTGTCATGACACAGCAAGAAATGAAATTTATGGTTTAAATTTTTTTATTTAGTGCATATCCATAATAAAAGAGCTCAAGAAACAAGGATTTTCCTTTTCTTCATGAGAACATATGATTTCATATTAATAACTTAAAAATGAAAATGAAAATGAAAATGCCAAAAAAAAGTACAAATTTCAAAATTTGTGATGTCTTACTTGTTGGTTTGATGAATGCTTTGAATAGTTAACTAATGAAGACAATTTAAGCCTTCCTCTTCCTCTTCCTCTTGCTCAATGCAGTGACAAAATATTGATGGTGATTTGGATTGAGGGTGGTCAAGTACATTTAGATTTTTTGCGGTATTGGGGCATAGGTGGGGCCAATTGACATTTTAGGGTTAGGTTTAGTGAGTTAGATTTTTTTTATTTGAAGATAAATACAAATATAGCTCAAGCGAGCCTTTGAAGTAACAAATACTATTGCTTCAGTCCTTACTTGTAGTACAATATTTAACTCCTTATGAGCATTAACATTTTAGATAACTACTTTATATATTACCAATAGAAGCCAAACAATGGAAGACAAGGAGTCGCCACTTAGAATTCCATCATAGATATTACTTTGGGGGTTTGAACTTGGTTCTCCACAATGAGAATCCAATGCTTTAACCATTTGAGGGATTTCACAAAGTTCCCATGCGTCTTGGGAACCTTCCTAGAGTCTCCTCAATGTCCCCAACAAGCAGTGGCATCCCAACAAGTGGGGGCATCCCAAGACCTTCCCTTCATAAGAGGAACATCCTAAGGATGTTTCCCCTTTGATGGTGGTAGTGGGGGGAAGGGTGGGGTGGCATCTTGTCCTTGTCTCCATGCCCCGAGGACATCCCCGTTTCAAAAACACCTCATTTTTTGAGGGGACACCCTATGGAACACTAATATTATATATTTATGTCCTTTATTATTCATGTATAATTTATTCCCTGTTTGGTTATATAGGCATATGTCATTAATCTCACAATCAATATGATTTCTTTCTTTCTTTCTTGTTCACCACAAACATCAGCGTGCTTAGGCATTCTAAAATAAAATATAGAAATCAATCCCATTCAAGTGATCATACATTATTTAAGAGAGCTCATTTATATAGTCTACAAAAAAATCTTATTTCAAACGAAGAAAATAAAAATTAAAAAAAAAACTCCCATTGGATTTCATTATTTGATATAAGCATACAGGTTTGAAAAGATAAAATGAGTTAAACTTAAGAACTCCATCTTAATGTAATAAACACAAAATAAACTGCTTTAACAGTTCTTAGATTTCACGATCTTACCTCAGATTCACTTGGCACTTCTTCTTCATCAGAACTTTCCTGCTTTTTCTGATAAAGATTACAAAAGTAGAAAATCAATATTTGAAATACATATTTCAACTAAATTATCATTTTTTTCTTGGCAATGCTACAAAACATCTTTATGTAATTAAAAAAGGAAGGGAAAACTATTTCTCATCTGCACATGTTGGAACGTGATGGCAGAGAGATCTAGAGTCTAGATATAGAACAAACCTTAGATTGTTTTGCTTTACTCCCACTTCCTCCCCTTCCTGCATCCACATGACAGATAAAAAATTTCAAATCAGAAAAGAAATAACCTAAAAAAGTTTTAACATTCTCACATGTTTTTTCTTCTACAAAACAATCAGACTAACCAGCATGAAATACATGAGATCTCAACAAAGAGAGAAATATAAAAAAATTCCCAAACAAGCACAATTTCAATATACTATACCCCGTAAAGTTCAAATTGTGCAATGCGCACTGCAAATATAATTTAGTGTATTGTTTCTCAAGACTGATTTCGCTTTAAAAGAAAAAGATTTGACAGTCATCAATGTTGATATTATTCAAAAATGGGTGATTTGCTCAATACAAGTCACGGGTCAGAAACTTGCATTGTG